>NC_051075.1:28370831-28583331 GCF_004664715.2 Peromyscus leucopus | reverse complement strand
AGATCTCACTGTATATGAATGTGAGCATGTGGTTGCTGGGAATTGAATTCAGGACCTCTGATAGAGCATCCAGTGTTCTTAACCTCTGAGCTATCTCTCCAGTCCAACTCATTTTACATGATGATATTGCTAGTATTCATTTAAATAATAGGGAAGAGCCCTGTGAGTCAAAGTACTTGATTTGCTAGCATGAGGATCTCAGTTAAATTTCCAACTTCCAAATAGAAAAGATGGATATGTCTGCATGTGCTTATAACCTGGGCATTGGGAGCTAAGAAGGGGGATTCTGGAAGTTCCCTGGGTATGTATTTTAGCCAAAAGGGTGTAATTCTGTTTCAAGAAGGAGACCCTGTCACAAAGAAGTAAGGCAGAGAATGATAGACAACTGATATCTTCTAGTGTACATATAAACATAAACAAACTAGCACACACACACACACACACACACACACACACACACACACAAGTAAGTAAATAAATAATTATTTTTCCTACAGGTCACAAGTTACTTCAGGTATAGCTTTAGTTGCATGCCCTATGACCTTCCTCAGCAAAGTATATGAACTTCAATTTTCAAAAATCATATCAATTATGTGAGCATATTTTTGCTGATGTTAGAATGTATGAAAGAATATCTAGAAACAGACTCATGAACTTGTGAAGCATATGAATATTAGAAAGAAAATACCTGTGTGAACATATTTAATTAGAAGTGCCAATTTATTATCATAAAAGTGATATGATCAATATTGGTTTAGAGGAAGAATAAATTATACACAGCTGTATAAATAAGATCTTCCATGGAAATGATGAAAGATTAACTAAAATTGAAGGATAACATTGGAAATAAAGTACAGTAAAATTGAATTCATCTGATATTCAGCAAGCAATACAACTGACATAATTTTGTGGTTAAAAAAATAGAAGATAAATGAAGTAGTGAGAGAAGTTTCTCACCAACATACTGTAATGAGGTTGCATGTACTTATAAGCATCCATTTACAATAAAAGAGCAATGTTTTGCTGGATTTATCTTATAAAATTGTGGATCATAGAAGGTATAGATTTAATATGGAGGCCACATGGAACATTGTTAGCTATAATCAAACAATATTGTAGTAAGAACATTCAATCAATCATGATTTGAATGAAGGTGATAGCATTAGAAATAGAAAAACTGCAAGTGGGGTCTTCTGAATAGGGGTGATTGAATATGCATACACAAACACACACACACACACAAACACACATACACACACACACACATATATATTTGAAAACACATTCATATATATTTTAGTCGCAATCCCAGAATAAATATTTAGTGTAGTTAATGAACTTTTGTCTGTATTATGAGAGAACGGAAATTACAAGCTACACATGTTGTATTAAGAATTAGAGTCAGACATGGTGGTGCCATTAATCTCAGCACTCAGGAGGCAGAGGCTGTTAGATGTCTGTGACTTTGAGACCAGCCTGGTCTACAAAGTCCATAGCAAGTCAGGACAGCCAGGGATGTCACACAGAGAAACCCTGTCCCCTCCAAAAAAAGAAAAGAAAAGAAACAAACAAACAAACAACAACAACAGCAAAAAAAAAAAAAGAAATATAACTAAGGAATTATTAGGAGAGCTATCCTTTACTTACTGGATTCCATTCCGAGACTAATTGAATTTATTTTGTTTAATCTTCTTGTTTTAATTCTTCTTGAATTTATTTTGTTAATTTTCTTGTTTTGTCTTGTTTTCTGAGACTATAATATCATACCATTTACTCCTATTATTTCCTCACTCCAAAAGTTCCCATGTTGCTGTGGAATAATCCTTTTGTACACTGTGAAGATTTGTTACTCAGATTGGTTTAATAAAAACAAGGATTATAGGCAGGACAACCAAACTAGGAGAATGATGAGAAGATGAAGGATGGAGTCAGGAGAGATGCCAGCCAGCCATTGTGGAAGCAGGACATGTAGAAAATGAGGTAATAAGTCATGAGGCATGTGGCAAAGCATAGATAAGGAATATGGGTTCATTTAAATGTAAGAAGAGTTAGGTAGCAACAAGCCTGAACTATTGACCAAACATTTATTAGTAATCTTAATTTTATGTGTTGATTATTTGGGAGCAGGTGGTTGGGACAGGTAAACTCTATCAACAAATGGCACTCAACATGGGGCACTAGGTGATGCCTTAATTAATTAATTTTTATCAATAAAAAATTGGGAGTCAGATATCAAGGTAAGAACCTGAAAGATCAGAGAAGCAGGGTAGCAGCCACCAATGACTTCCTAGCTTTTCTGTTCCTTTGTCCAAAAAGGGCTGATATCCTCTCTCAGACTCACCTTACTATATCCTGTCTCCTATCTGTCTACAGTTTTCCAAACCTCTATGGTTTATTTTAGTCAGCTAGTGGCTAGCTCTGCCCTCTGACACCAAGCAAGCCTTATTTGTCAGAACACAATCAAAATATCATACATCATATAACCCACTTCCTTACTTCCTTGCTCTCTTTTTAAATTCATAGCCTTTGTCTAAATTGTTGTTATTGTTTTTTTTTTTTTTTTTTTTGTGTGTGTGTGTGTGTGTGTGTGTGTGTGTGTGTGTGTGTGTGTTTATTACTGAATACACAGGCAAACCTGCTCAGTCTACATAATGTTACTTGTATATATGTTTTTAGAAATCACCCTTTGGTATTGAATAACAATTGGTGTGCTCTTCCCTGGAGAAGACTATTTTTCCAGCTTACAGCATTCCTTAATTGCTTTCAGTACTTTGTTTAAGGCTGAATCCTCATGAGCTTCCTTCTGTCCACATTAGCATGTCTGTTCTTCTTTTCATTGTTCAGTTCATGTTTTCTCAGTCATTTTCATGAGACATAATGGATGTAGCTTCTGACCTTCTGTGGACACACAGAAAACTCCCTGATCTATTGCTATTACAATCATTTTGTCTCTTCTGCAATAATCCCTGAACCTTGGCTGTAGGAGTTACGTTGTGGTTGTGTCAATTGGGATTGGGCTCCACAAATCTACATTTTGATTGATGTAGCTTTCTGTAATGGCTTTCATTTGTTACAAAGAAGAGTCTTCTTTATAAGGGGTAAGGACTGTTCTTATCTGTAGCTAAAAGGACAGATATTTCGAAAGTTCATACGGATTATATTGATTTACCACATACACTTGCTAAGACACATTCACTGCTGCTCTATTCACAATAGTGAGGAAATGGAAATAACCTCAATGTCTTTAAACCAATGAATGGGTAATGAAAATGTGGAACATGTGCAGTATGGAATTCCATTAAGCTGCAAATAAAGTGCCAATCATGAAATGTGCAAATAAATGGTTAGGACTGCAAAATATCATACTAACTGAGGCAAACCAAACCCAGAAAGACAAATCTCACATGTTCCTTCTCATTTGAGGTTCAAGTTCCAAATCTTCATCTATGAGCATATAACATAGCATGAAGTTATGCAGAAATAAGAACATTCAAATGGAGTAGTAGGAGAAAAATAGAGAAGAAAATATCATTTTAAAAGTGTTCTGAAGGGGAAATAGGAGAAACAAGAGCTCTAATTTGGGAAGTAGTGAGGGAAATAAGTATAGGAAGGAGGAGGGTACAATGATAGTAAGGAAGACTGTAAAAGTCATAAGGAATTATACTACTTACTATCTAGCTAAAATACCTCTAATACATGTAATTTGATGTACAAATATATAGTTTAATTAAACTTTTCCATGTAGGCTGACAATCCCCTCCTGAAAAGAAGCCAAACACCATCTAACAAAGCTTTCAACCTCTAATGTGAGAAGCCTTCTATTGAGTTGTTGATCAGGGTAATACAGTAGATATCAAAAACATTTAGAGGCTATTGTAATGGCTATTGCCCCCCCCCTCCTAGAAATGGACTGTAAGTCTCTATCACTGAAGATGCCATGCACTTCAGACACCAGGTCCAGAGAGCCCTGAGCTGTTACTGACCTAAAAGTCTTCCTTTAGGATCTTTCTTCATGGGACCAAAATATCCCATGCACCATGAAAGCCTCTGAAGTCATTCAAAACTACAACACCCATAAAACACACCAAGCAAGTAACGATAAGCCTAAAAGTGCACTAGTGGTACACACAACTTGACGGTAACAAACGTCTCTCTAGCCCGATTCACGATCCACTCAACAAGAGGAAAATTATGCCTGGTATTAGAAAACCAGCCAGCTACGCAGTGCTAATAAAAGTCATGGATTCCAGAGGAGAATCCATGCTGAATTTCCAAATTACATTTTGATTTGATCCTTAATTTTTAAAATTTGCAAAAAGAAGAAGACTTTGGATTGCATTTTGGAGCCTATGCCTCTTACATTATAAAATGATTACTATGGATTTTCTACATGTCAGACTCTTCCATTGCTTAGCCTTCCACTATTATTCTAAATTAGTGTAATAATGTTACAGCATTACTTTATCTTCAGTGCCCCTTCACCTATAACTTTAAACAAATGCTCAGAA
Source organism: Peromyscus leucopus (assembly GCF_004664715.2). Classification (NCBI taxonomy): domain Eukaryota; kingdom Metazoa; phylum Chordata; class Mammalia; order Rodentia; family Cricetidae; genus Peromyscus; species Peromyscus leucopus. The sequence continues at coordinate 28,578,823 of NC_051075.1, read as the reverse complement.
TCCTGCATGGCATTCAGCTGTCACATCTCTCCAAAGCTTTCATCCAAGCACAGCCCCTTCCTTTACTTGACTTTTGTGACCTTCTAAAGGATGTAGAGAGTTGATTTCCATGCTCCTCATCAGTGTAACTGTACTGTAATGTTTTCTCCCAATCTGATCCAGGGCATGTGTTTCTGGCAGGAACATCACAGCACTCATGCCATATTCTCATCGCATTCAAACAGACGGCTCAGTTCCAATCTGTCCTACACTGATGAAGTTCATTTTGATTGCTTCATTAAGGTGAAGCCTCCTGTGATTTTTTTGTTTGTTTATTTTGTTATGAAAGTGCTCTTATTTTTTTCCTTTGTAACCAATTACATTTTGTCAAGGCACCATGCAATTATAGTCTGTTCTTTATTAGGCTTTAAACATTCCTTATTTCTGCAGAGATTTGTCTTCCACATTATAATATATTAAAATTATATTATCCATCTCAATCTGTCCCAATTTGGACCAAGTGTAGCCCAGTTATGTGTTTTGTCAGGGTAGCAGTTTTCTTCCCAGTAACCATTTTCTAGAAGAACATGATACTTCTATTCACCAGGTGTTTTTGCTTCATAGCATACATTTTTCATAGAGACCAGTTTTATGTAGTTATAATCATGCACCTAAGGTGCTGATTTATTCATTATACTTGCATGTTGCTCCTCACATTTACATCAGTGGACAGAGATATAAAGGCCCATATACATGCAAATCTAAGCACACACCTTATTTATTATTTTAATGCATTATCCATATGTAATCAGCCTTTGAGTTTCACCTTAGCTCTATTTCCCTCACAAATGCCTTTCTCACATGGGTTGGCCTTTCTCATACCATAATGCACTGGACCATCAGCCAGCATACTTCTGCTAGGACAGTAGCTCTAGTTGCTTCTCCTCTCAGAGTCTTCAACGGCTATGTAGTATCCCTCTGGTCCACATACCAGTGTGAACATACAGCCTTCATTTCTTCGAGGCTACTTATACATTCTCTTCCTTTACAAAAAACATGTACAATATCTAAAACAATATTCCAAAGATGAATATTACCTAATTATAATGATTAACTATACTACACTTTAAAGAAAGTCATATATATATATATATAATATATATATATGTATGTATATGTGTGTGTGTGTGTGTGTGTGTGTGTGTGTTTAGACAATACTTGAATTAAATACTATTTCCTGTAGTTATTTATAAGTAAGTAGTGGTTTTATGTTGTTCAAGAAATAATACTTGCCTTACCTTGTGGAAAGGAAAGTGTTTTACATTATAAAATACAAGTCATTTGTAAACTATGACAATATTCATCCACCAGTAGACATAGATAGAAAACAATTTAAATGATTGCCTGTAATTTATCTTCAGTCATGGATGTGAGGTTTGTAAGTATTTGTAATGTTTCTTCATGAAGTATCTATTTGTTGTCCCTCATGAAGACAGAGTAGGAAGTATTACTTAATATTAAGTGTTAACACTGGCTTTGGGGGATTTATTGTCTGTTATATGACAACAATTGTTAGCAAAAGAAAAGATAGTGAACATCTCACATATTTTCTGTGCTGTAAAAGGTTGCTCAAAGAAGGGTCTGGCTTTTCTCTTGGCATTAAGGAGAAAATCTGTGGACCCTTGATTTTTATAACTGATGGGAGTAGAAGTATCTTTATTTGAATGAGGTCCTTAATTCTGTGTCTATTTAGCAAAGTAATAGAATTAGATTCTCCCCCAGAGCCTATGACCTATCTAACTACAGATTCTTCACCCACAATATTGGTGCCAGATATGGGTTTCAACTTTTTGAGGCTTAAAGCCAATCAGAGAGTAGTTGGTCACTCCTATGACACTTACACCACTCTTGCACCAATGGCTATGTCTTGCCAATCTTGTCATTGTGATTGCTCACAGAAATCACAGCAGGGTAAAATTACTGATTTGCTTCCTGCTCTGGTGGGGTACAGAGCATCTTCCAGCACTAAGAGGGCTAAATAGTTTTTTAACTCCTAACAATATCATTACGATGTACTTGTCATATATACATGACGTGTCCAAGTGAGTACTGACTTTATTTTTCTGTGTTCTATAGTTCAAGTTTGTGATGTCTTCATCAGGAGCATTTTACCATGACATTCTGGTTGGTAACTAAGGCCATTGTGAACATCCTGTAATGTTTGTGGATCTATGGGACTTCTGCCAACAGTTTTTGGGGTTTTTGTTTGTTTGTTTGTTTTTAAGTGACTCATTCTTGTCACTTGGCTTTTTTAATATACTGTAGTACCTAGTAGGGATATTTTCCACTATTAGATGGTAACTCCACTTAAAATCTACATAAATGTTTATTAATATAGTTTAGGGAGCTTCTACAGTAAGTTTACATGTGACTTTTTAAAAGGGTTTTTAGCATTTAGCACCATGATTCCCCTTTAATTCATAATATCACTGAATTCAATCTTCCTTCCCTCGAAAGCTGCACTCTTGGGTTGCTCCTTACTGATTTTCTGACATCTATACATATTCAAAATACAACATACATTTCTAAAGATTTAAATCTGAAACACAGAAATGAAAGATACTACGCAATGTTTTTCATTCTGAATATAGGTTTCCTTGCTCAACATGATTATTTATAGCTCCATCCATTTACCTGTGAATTTCCTAATTTTTTCTGACAGCTGAATAATATCCCATTATGTAATGCAGCACATTTTTATTATTCATTCATCAGTTGATTAATACTCAAGCTATTTCAACTTCTAGCTATTTTGAATACCGTAGCAATGAACTTGAATGAACAGGTATCTCTACAGTAAGAGACAGAGTCCTTTGAATATATTTTTTTTTTTTGTTGAATCTCCACATAGCTTGCCACAGTGATTTTTCCTACCAGCAGTGAATAATTGTTTATTTGTCACCACATAAATTCCAGCACTGTAATCATTTGGTTTTAGATCTTAGCTACTCATATTTTGATAAGAAGAAACCTCAGAGTTGTTTTAATTTGCATTTTCCTGTTAGTGAGGGATGTTTCAGCCAGGTGGCAGTGGCATATGCCTTTAATCCCAGCACTCAGGATGTAGAGCCAGGTAGATCTCTATGAGTTCCAGGCCAGCCTGGTCTACAGAAGTGAGATCCAGGACAGGCACCAAAACTACACAGAGAAACCCTGTCTCAAAACACCAAATATATAATTATCTCATTAGATGCATAAAAGAGCTTTGAAAAAAAAACCAACATCCCTTCATATAAAAGTCCTAGAGAGATCGTGGATACAAGGGACTTACCTAAATATAAAAATGTAGTGTACAGTGAGCCTATAGTAAACATCAAATCCAAATGTAGAGAAACTCAAAATAATTCCACTTAGGAACAAGACAAGATTGTCCACCCTCTCCATACCTATTTAATATAGTATTTGAAGTATTATCTAGAGAAATAAGACAACTCATATTAGAAAGGAAGAAGTCAAAGTATCTTTATCTGTAGATGATATAATAGTATACATAAGTGACCCTAAAATTTCTACTAGAGAACTCCTACATTGGATAAACATTTTTATCAAAACAACTGGATAGAAAATTAACTCACAAAAATCAGTAGTCCTTGTACACACAGATGCCAAATGGTATGAGAAAGAAATCAGGGAAACAACAATATCTTTCATGATAGACTGAAATATTATATAATATCTTGGAGTAACTCTAAGCAAGCAAGTGAAAGACCTGTATAATAACATTTTCATGTCTTTTAAGAAATTAAAGAAGATGTCAGAAAAGGGAGAGATCTTCTATGTTCATAGATTGGTAGGATTAACATAGTAAAATGGCCATCCTACAAAGAGCAATATACAATTTCAATGCAAGCCCCATCAATATTCCAATGCAATTTTTTAGAGAAAGGACAATTCTCAACTGCATATGGAAAGAAAAAAACAGGATATTTGAACCAATCCTGAACAATAAAAGAAGTGCTAGAAATCTCATCATTCTTGATTTCAAGTTGTGCTATAGAGCTATAGTTAAAAAAAAAAAGAATGGTGATGGCATAGAAACAGACATTTTGATCAATGCAGTCAAATTGAAAACCCAGATATAAAGCCACCAACCTATGGACACATGGCTTTTAATAAAGATTTCAGGAATACCCACTGGGAAAAAGACAGCTTTTTCAATTGTTGATTCTCATCAATACTCAACTCCATATGAATCAATGACCTAAACATAAAACCAGGAACACTCAAGGTGATAGAAGAGAAATTGGGGATAATCTTGAATTTATTGGCACAGTAAAAGAAGAGTTGATAAAGAAAATGTGGTACATTTACACAATTAAGTATTACTCAGCTGTTAAAAAAAAGTGGCACCATGAAATTTGCAGGCAAATGGATGGAACTAAAAAAAAAAAATCATTCTTGGTTAGGTAACCCAGACCCAGAAACATAAATATTATATGTATTTGCTTATAGGTGAATATTAGCTATTAAGTAAATAGGAACCCAGCTATAATCCATAGACACAAAGAGGTTAGGTATAAAAGAATGGTCCAGGATGGATGCATCATTCTTCCTTGGAAGGAGAAATATAATAGATTTTTATAGGTTAACTGGAGGTAGCTAAGGACAGGAAGAGGAGGGTCATATAGGGACTGGGAGGAGAGATAGGATAAAGGGAGAGAATGTGGGCAGGACAGCTGGAATTGGGCCATTTGAAGGAAGATAAAGAAACCTAATGCAATAGAAAGATCCTTAAATATATGAAGGTGATCCTAATAAGGTCTCCTCACCATAGGATTTATTGAGTCTCAACTGGCTGTCTCTTGTTACCAAACAAAACTTCCAAGAGCATGACTGGGTTACATTCAATTGAGTTGTTGCTCAAGGAGGGGGCACTGTCACATGAAAATCCACAAACAACTCTGTCTATTCCAAAGACAATGGATTGTCCTTTGCAAACTGACAGCTGGACCCCATTGCTGAACAAAATATACACACAATTGAACATGGATAAGTTCAGGTGATACCTATATGAAACTTTCACTCCTATGTTCCTGTCTCTTTGGTGCTGGAAGATACTCTACAGGCTAGTAAAAGATTAATGTGAAGACAATCCAGATGTAACATTTGACATACAATCTGTCCTACGTGCAAGATATTCTAGGGCAATGGTGGCATGGAACTTGTGGGAATAGCCAACCAATGTCTAATTTGATCTAAGGACCACCCCACAAGAAGGAACTGACACCCAAAACTGCTTGGGTAACCAAGAACCAGAGACTAGATAGCCCAGACATCTAGGGTAAAGCCAAATTCTTAAAACATAAATCAATAAAATGTGTACTAATATTATGCTATTCTCATAGATTGGTTCTGCATCAAGTAACCATAAAAAAGGCTTCCTCTTACAGCAGATAGAAAAAGATGCAGAGACCCACAACCAGATATTGTTTGAATAGAGTCTAAATTGAAATTCTCCATCAATTCCCTCCTGTCAGAGCTCAGGGAATCCCACAGAAGAGAAGGAAGGAAGATTGCAAGTGCCAGCAGGGATGGAGGATACCAGGAGAACAGGGCCTTCTAAATCAACTCAGAAAGGTATTTATGAACTCACAGAGACCTAAGCAGCAAGCATGGCGCTTAGATTGCTCTTCACCAGCTCTTCTGCATATGCATTATAGCTTTTAGCTTGGTTTTATTATAGGACTCCTCAATATGAGAACAAGTGGGTCTCTGACACTTGCACCTGTCCTTAAGCTCTTTTTCTTTTGTTGGGCTGCCTTGTCCAACTTATGTGTGTTGGACTTTATTTTGTCATGTTTTTTTTTTTTTTTTTTCACTTAGGAGCCTGTTCTTTTTTCTTTCTTTCTTTTTACTTTTCTTTCTTAAGAATTTTTTTATTCATTCCACATACCAACCACAGGTACCCCTTCATCCCTCCTCCCACTCCACCTTTAGCCTTCCCGGCAGCCCACCACCCATCCCCTCTTCTGAAAAGGTATGGCCTCCTATGGGGAGTTGGCACATTCAGAAGGCAGGTCCAAGCTCTTCCCCTGCATCAAGGCTGTGTAAGGTGTCCCACCATAGGCAATGGTCTCCAAAAAGCCAGTTCATGCACCAGAGATAGATCCTATTCCCACTGTCAGGGCCCCCTCAAACAGACCAAGCTACACAACTGTCTTTCTCAAGCAGAGGACTTAGTCTAGTTCCATGCAGGCTCCATAGTTGTTGGTCCAAAGTTCATGAGTTCCCACTAGCTTGATTTGGTTGTATCTGTAAGTTTCCCCATGGTGGTCTTGATGACCCTTGCTCATAGAATCCCTCTTTCCTCTCTTTGACTAGATTTCTGGAGCTCAGCCTGGTGCTTGGCCATGGCTCTCTGTATCATAGAGCCTTCATCCAGTAACTGACAGATCCTGTTCTTTTCTAATGAGAGACAGAAAGGGAGTGGATTCTGAGTGGAAGGGATATTGGGTGGAACTCGGAGGACTGGGGGGGGGGGCAGTATAGTCAAGATATGTTATATAAGAAAATTCATTTTCAAAAAAGAAAAAAATGAAAATGAAGTATATTTAGATACAAACACAAAATAGTATTTCCCTGTTATAAAGGAATTTTACTTTTCTGTATTTTATTTATTTATTTATTTTACATCACAACTATAGTTTTCCCTCTCGCCCCTTCTAATATTCCCTCCCCCTCTCCTTTGCCTACCTCAATCTACTCCTCCTCTGTTTTTGCTCAGAAAGGGTCAGGCTGCCGTTGGATTTTAACAGCATAGCATACCAAGTTGTAATAAGACCAAGCACCTCTCCTTGTATTAAGGCTAGGAAGGGCAATCTAGTATGAGGAATGGGTTCCCAAGAGCCAGGGAAAGCATTCAGGATAGCCCCTGCTCCTATTGTTAGGAGTACCACAAATAGACCAAGCTACACAATTGTCACATAAATGCAGAGACCCTAGGTGAAAACATAAGGGCTACAGAAATGGTAGTAGAGTGAGAGGCAATGGGAGGGTTTCTCCTCTTGTGCTATTTGCAGTTTTTTTTTATTTTAGTTTGCATATATCCTCACATCAAAGAAACAGCCTCATTACAGTATTTTCCCCATTGACACAGATTTTATACTGAAAATCATCTGTAAATGGAACAACTCATACTAGATGCAATTAGTACATTCATATATCTGTAAGATTAGTGAATTAATGAATTATGATTGGAAAAGCTTTTCCTCCTACCTATTTTTCAGAATAATTTGTGGAATGCCTGCCAAGTGAATATAATGTTAAGATTAGCCCTAGAAAGAAGAGCTTAAAAACATGCACATAGTGTGCAACCTACAATATAACCTGTGACTTAGGGTTAAGTAGTCATAATAAATGTGCTTCAAAGTTGTAGTAAATGTATACATCCAGAATCTTTCCAATAGACCATTCCAAGTGAAGTGTGTTCCCTAAGTCAATACAGCATGAATACACGAGTAAAGCAGTGATTGTGAGGTACAAAGGAAGTCAATGAAGAAAGAAAACAGGAGCATATTAATTTTGAACTTTCTTGTGGCATCCATTGACACCAGTTACCCCTTATAGTGGGATACGGTTGACTTGAGACCTTGGGAGTGCTCTAAATTTTTATTGAGTTTTCCATGAAGGCAATACAGAAACCTCCAGAAAAGACAAACCCTACAGCAGTAACTAAGTGTGGCCATTGCATACAGAGTAACACTTTGTTGTGCTCCTTATATGGGGACTGATTAGAAAAGTTTCATTTAAAGTTAGATTATATTCTCAATTTTCTGCTATACTGCAGAAAATAAGAATTGCGTATCTTAAGGATCATCTTGTTACATATTTAAATTCTTCTAATGAAAATTAAATTTAAAATAATGCAATTCTAATTTAAAGTGTTTTAAATAACCTCATTTACCTCAACATTAATTTCCTCTTCTTATCATCTCAATTACATTTCCATTGCAAATAGCTCTACTTCGATGATTTGTAATCAATTTTATATTTATATTGTGATAACAAAAACGTGTGCTTGATGACTAAATCACTTAATGCAATAATTTCACTATACAAATCTACATAATTGTTCTGGCCAAAACATATTTGTGTAGAGAGCTAGAGGAGAAAAAGAGGTATTTTGATGATAAAACTACCTCATCATAATGTTACGCTTCTGTGTGACTGCTAATTTAATGAGACTGATTAAGGGCAACCATGCTATGTGTGTGCACGTATACACACACACACACACACACACACACACACACACACACACACGAGTCTATATATGAAATGGTAATTTATAGAAATTTAAATGCTGAGAGTGTATGCTGTGTATGCCATCAATGTGAGGTTTAATTGCTGCATCTTTGGTAGAGAAGGAAAATAAATCTCATGATCATGTTCTCAGAATGCTGATGAACAATGAGTATAAATTTATTTTAATTATTTTATATCTTACTTATTATATAGTAAATAACATGATATGAGATATGTATAAATGTATGTGAATACAGCTATATAGGAGTTTTAGAAACAGAAATGAGCATTTTAGATTTGACATTCAAATTCATAATCTTGAAATAACAGACTAAAATAGTGAGATTTAATAATAACAACATTATTAGTATTATTTTATAATTCCCATGCTATGCATAAAATAAAGGTGTTTGAAAGAGGTCAAATAATCTTCAGGTTCTTATGATTTTACACACTTGATCTTAGCCAAAAGGCCAAGAAGCGATAGGTTCTTATGATTTTATACAGTACTTTATCAATGACTGTTATTTCAAGCAGGCAGAAATTATGTCCACATAAGACAACTTTCTTGATCTTTGGGTTTCTAATTAATACATTTTTGCCTTATGTGATTCATTTCATGAAATAAAAATGCAAATTCTCCTTCAAGTTCTCTCCAGCCCCCCTCTGATTCTTTCTCTTTCTATACAAAGCCTCACTATGTAGTTCAAGCCGGCTTCATATTCTTACTTCTTTTCAGTACCAAAAGTTCTTTACTTTTTGCAATTGTACAATTGTAATTGTATCCCATAGTAATCAGCTTGATGATACTTTTTGATTGTAAACTTGAAAACTGGGACTTTTATTTAAAATTAAGCAATTTTAATTAAAATTTTTTAAGGAAAATAAATACAATTAGAGGAGAAAACTTTTAAAAAAATAAAGTGTACATTTTGATCTTAAAAACACCAATCTTTTGCTTAGTTCTATGATGCTGTGCTGACCTTCTTAGTAAGGTTTAAACCTATCCTCATTCCTTTAAAAACTTAATATTGTTTTTAATGTATAGGGGTATTTTGCCTGCATGTATAAGGCAAATTGCTAAACAGTCTTATTAAGAAAAAACCTGGAGCCAGATTGTGGTAAAAACCTGAGAAATTAGAGGAATAGAAAAAAACACAGTCAACCTCACCTCAGAAACACTTCAGTCTCCAAAGAGATCTACTTCCTGTACACTCACGCCTATATGCCTTTCTGTTCTGACATCTCATTTCCTCTCTCTGCCCAGCTACATCACTTCCTCTTTCTGTCCAGCTCTGTCACTTCCTGACTATTTAGACCTCCAGACCTTTGTGGTTAACTAGTGTTGGAATTTAAGGCATGTGCCACCATGCCTGGCTTTGTTCCCAGTGTGCCCTTGAACTCACAGATATCCAGACAGATCTCTGCCTCCCAATTGATAAGATTAAAGGCATGTGCTACCATTGCCTGACCTCTATGTTTAATATAGTGGCTGGCTTTTCCCTCTGATCCTCAGATAAACTTGATTAGGGTGCACAATATATTGGAAGACACAATATAACACCACATGCATGTACCTGATGTGGGCATCAGATTCCCTGGTATTAGAGTTGAAGATGTTTATGAACCACTGTTTGAGTGCTGGGACTACCACTCTGGTCCCATGGAAGAGCAAACAGTGCTCTCAACCACTGAACCACATTTCTATCCCCTTCATTCCTTTTTTATGTTAATGTGAGAAAAGTACAAACTATTTTGATTTTTATACAATTCCTGTGTTTAAAATATAAATGTTATGTTTTGTGTGTAAAAAAAAAAAAGATAGAATTAAAATGAAAGTTTAACATGAAGGTAAGTTTTATATCAGAAACACTTAACCTTTTCTTATTTGTGTTTAGGAAACTAAGACTTTGGTCTGTGAGGAGTAAATATTTAAAGGATAAATTAACATTTCTTAAAATACTATGTTATAAAATATTAACCCTCAGTATTTTACCTCAATATAAACAAGATTTAAAATATTTAAAATGTGTAGGGAGTTCTGTTCTAATATAAAATCAGAATAGGCCTAGAGATGTCATTCAGTTGATAGAGTACTTGCCCAGCATACATGAAGCAATAGGTTCAGGACAGTCCTTAGTGTCACTGGGTATGATGCCATATGCCTCTTGGAAAATAAAGGCAAGAAAGTCATCCTCAGCTACATAGGTAGTTGGAGACCAGCCTAGTATACATGACTTCTTGTCTGAAAAAAATGTAAAATATAATTAAATCATTTACTATCAATTAATCAGTATATATCTAGCAAAAAAAAGTAGTTCTGAAAATTGACATATATTTCTTGTTGCTATTTGAAACGATCTTTGGAAAACTTGTATTGAATCTATGAAAAACAGAAAATGATTAGAAAATTTAATTAAGTTTAGGTGAACTTGTGATTCAATCTTTTTAAATAGTATTATTTTTTTCCTCCTATATAAAGTATAGCTTTCCTTTATTTATCTCCTTAGTAACTGTGGTGATACAATATTATGAAAATGCCTCTTACAATCTAAGACACTGGAGCTTTTACTAAACCTCACAGCCAACTACATAATACACTTTGAGGTCATTTAAGACTTAGCTGGATATCCTGCACTTTAGTCAGCCTGTTTGCTTAAAGTTCATTAAGAGATTAATGTAACAGCCAACCTCACTTTCTTTGAACTTCCCATGTGATTAGAATTTCTCAGCCTCAGCCAATTCATAGCCGTGATCTTAAATTATGTACTCATATATACCCTTCACCGACAAGTAACCACATGTGTGTGTGAGGGAGTCCTCATGGAAAGATTCTGTGTCTGTAGATTCTGTTTGGTTAGAATCTCAGCACTATGTAGAGATTGGAATGTTTCAGGTTCAGGGGCTAATTACCTTACCTGGATTAGTTCTAGCCTTCAAGAACAGCTATTTCTTGCCCACTACTGTATCAGAGCTAATATCTTTTGACAAGAGATAAGAATTTTAGAATCCATTAATTCAGCAGGTCACTAGCTTCCATTAACCCAAAAGCTAAAAATGATATCACATAGTATCTTGTACCTACAGAAAAGCTTCCCCTATTTTGTCATGCCTGCCTCTTTGATGTACCCACCAATGCATTTTAAACTTGCCTAGATTTGTGACTTTCTTTGTTCTGTAAAAGTATAAAACTTCATGAAATTGTTTCCATATTGGAACATGGAAATTGAGGTAAATAAACTAAATCCATGTCCCAAGCCATAGTCACTTAAAGTGCCTTTGGAATAATCTCTTATTCTCTTTAAGATGAGGACTATGTTTTTTTGTTCAGTTGTTTTGTTGTTGTTGTTGTTGTTTTGTGTGTGTGTGTGTGTCTACATGGCTATGCATGTTATGGTAATAAATGCTGGAAAGAGCAAATATATTAAAAGGTTGAATGCAGCCTTATAAAATAAATATCCACCATAAATACTGGAAGCAGCATTCAGATATTGCTCGCTAGAGTCTTTTTCTTTATTATTTGGGTTAGTTGGGTTTATTTGAAGTCAGTGACCTAATCCTTTATAAAACTGTGTTAAAGATTTCTGTCAAGTATCCCTCATTCCTTCCCCATTCGATTCTGTGCTGTTCAAACTACAGAGCAAAATCCCTTTCATAGAGAGACACAAACACATGCTTAGGGAAAAACATAATTGCAAGAAAGCTTTCAGTCAGGACAAATTCAGACGTACACAACAGACAGATGGAGACTGACACAGGGAGAGATGAGCAGAGTCTAACTCAAAGCCAGGCTTGCTCTTGATTAAATTATTCCAAGGAGACATGCTTTATGATGTATTTTCCTTAATGAGAAACTGACACATTTTGGGTACTCTGAGTCAATTAATGTGTTAAGAAAGATACAAGTAACTGTTGATTAATTTTAACATTTTTCCATTTATATAATTCTTACATAACCTTAATGGTATGTTTATAAAAACTTGCAACAAATGCATATTACTTACAATTCTTTTAGTATGTTAAAATTTTTATATGTATTATAGGTTGATTGTTTTGCTATAAACATCAATCTATTTTGATATGTGTAGCAACATGAAGCAACACATGTTTTGTGTTATGCCTTTAGTTTGAGTGGTATCGCTATTGGGTAGACAAAAATCACAATCACACAAACACATTGACCCAATCTAATTCTCCAAACCGAGCATATTGCTATATTTGTAATAAGAGAAATCAAAAGATATTTGAATAACAACTATGCATATATTTGTTTTGGAATTGATTCTTAGTATGCTACTAAGTTTTTCTTTTGTAATTTGAGCAGTGTATATAATAGTTTCTGTTAATTTATTGTATTGTGAAAGTTTCCATCATTTTTAATTAAATAATGTTCTCATTTAATGAGAAGTATTTGAAGTAACTACAAAATTTAATAATCATTAAGATGGTCTTCTAATCAGTCAATATGATTAATGACTTAATATGGTGAGAATCATAAATACAATTCCAAGATCCTGAGGAGGCTGATATGGTTATGGCATACTGGTTTTCATTGTTTTAGTAACAGAGTTCATATTTTGTTATTACCTTCGTATTTGAATTGACAAGGTTGTTTATAAAATATTTTTTCATTTTGAATTCTGTCCTTATCTCATTGTTATATTTAATAATATCAAACTCATAAAATAATATCAGAGTGAATAGTTTTTATGTCATTACTTAATTAATGACTAAAAGATTGGCTCAGTGTATTTATGAATTATCTGATAAGCCTAGTCTTTATACCTTGGTGAGCATTGTGAGATTTGATTTTTAAGATATTTAATTAATCATCTAAAGTGTAATAATTATTAAAACACTTATTGGTCTTTTCACAAAGCTTAATTATTTTAAGGAAATTAAAACCTAAACTACATAGAGCATATATATATATATATATTATATTTCTATACATGTGTGTATACTATATAATGATATATAAAGTTATTTATAAAAGACTTTTATAAAAATGTATGCATTTTAATTTCTCTGGATGCATCAATAAACTTCTATAAACTAATATATCTAAAAGATCTTTTATTTTCCCTATTAGCTAGCCTCTCTGGAGCTGTGGGTTGCAGTCTGGCCATCCCTTCCCTCCCATCTAGTATCCATTTCTGAGTGAGTACATCCTATGTTTTTCCTTCTGAGTCTGGGTTACCTCACTCAGGATGATATTTTTTAGTTCCATCCATTTGCCTGCAAACCTCATGATGTCATTATTCTTCTCTGCTGTGTAGTACTCCATTGTGTATATGTGCCACATTTTCTTTATCCATTCTTCAGTTGAGCAGTATCTAGGCTTAGGATAGAGGGCTGGGGGTGGGAGGAGGGAGGAGGTGGGATCTCTGGGTGGTATGTAGAGTGAGTAGAAAACTTCTTAATAAAGAAAAATAAAAAGAGGACAACAGGAAACAAGAAAAAAGGATTTTATTAGCATTATTTAATGGATCCTTTTAAAGGAAATAATTCTCTAGTGATGGATAACAGAGTGAAGCCTCCTCTGAAACTAATAAAGACTGTTGAAAAGAATCAAATGTTCATGACAGAAAAAAAAAGATCTTTTATTATCTGTCTTTCTTCCTTTACTTCTATTTTAATTGAATATTTCTGTCAAATGTTGGTTTTTCTCTTAATTTGTTAACAGAAATAACAATTCAATCTTGTATTAGGATTCTTTATAGAAAATCTCACTTTTTACAGACGTTAGACACAATGAGGGAAAGAGAGAGAGAGAAGAGAAAAAGAGGGAGAGAGGAGGAGGGAAGAGATTAGGAGAGGAGAGGGAGTGAGGGAGAGATAGATAGCACTAGATCTGCTTAAGGGGCCCCCTGGCAGTAGGATCAAGATCCATCCCTGGTGCATCAGCTGGCTTTTTGAATCCCACTACCTATGTTGGGACACCTTACATAGCCTTGATGCAGGGGGAGTAACTTGGACCTGCCACAACTGAATGTACCAGGTTCTACTGACTCCCCATGGGAAGCCTCACCTTGTCAGAGGAGGGAATGAGGTGTGGGCTGGGGAGGGAAGACTAGGGGGCTGGAGGACAGAAGAGAGAGAGATCCGTGGTTGGTATGTAAAATGAAAAAAAATGTTCAAAAGAAAAAGAATTGAGCAAAACAAGCATCCTGACTTAAAATAAAGATGAATGAGAATGCTAATCTAAACCCAAATGGGTTACTACCCTCACAGAGTAATAACATTTTGATATTTAGGGGTTATAATACATAACATGTTTTGTTATGTAGCTTTGAAATGCACCCAAATTCTGGTATCATTTAAAGGTTTTGGAGTATATCTCCCCTTCCTTAAAGAGTATAACACCATATCAGCCCTGTCCTATTTAACTTTGTCTGCATGACATATCCTAGAGTTATCCAAGAAGGAAGCCTCACTTGAGAAACTGACTAGATCACCCTAATCTGTAGATGTGTCTTAGGGGAATGTTTTGATTAATATTGATGAAGAGGTACCAATCTGCTTCAGGAAGGTAGTACTAGTTCGTTTTTTGTTTTTTCCTTCTGTGAAATGGAAATAACTGTCCCAATCTCATTAGGATATTATGAGGATTAAATGTGTTAGTAACAGTTGAGAACAGTGTTGAAGACATGTGAACATTACAGAAGAGAATGTATGACTGATGTGTTTTGGTATATGGGTTAGAACTCCAGTGTACTTTCCATTCAAAAAACAAATGTTATGAATAATCTTTGTCAAATTATTGTAGTCATTAAGGTTTCTCTTTAATGATTAGGTTTCATGAATTTCATTGAACTGGTCCTTTAAAATATGCATTATTCTGTGTATTTCTCATGGGTCTTTGGATTTGAAAAAAGTAACATTCAAATGTGCACACACAAAAAAACAGACTACTTGAAGGAAGAAGTTGGCAGTTGATTTTCCCAGAATCTGTAGTGGCAATGTGGAGAAAGGGGGGAGCAAAAAAAAATATACTCCTGATTCAAGCCCAACCACCCTTGCTCAAAGACAGAAAGGCAGATGAAATTCTCTCTCTTCATGAGAATGACAGCCTTTTTGTTAACAACACTATTTATACACATGCCATATATGTTTGAAAATAATGAGTATATTATTCATTCAAGAGGCTAATTAATGTTCATGGTTAAAGTAAACTTGATGTTATTAAGATTTGTGTAAAATGTGTTGTTTGTTTTCTGTATGAGTTACTGAGAAAGCATATGAAAATCCTTAAATTATATAATATGTATCTCCTAAACTATCCTTTTCAAGTATGTAAAGATTTATTGTATCTGTGTGAGTACTTTTCCTGCATATAAGTATGTAGATCATGTATATGCCTCCTACCTGTGGAGGCCAGAAGAGATCATCAGAATAGAGTTACAAATGGTTGTGAACCATCATGTGGGTGTTCTGAAATGAAACCAGGTCCTCTGCAAGTTCAGTAAGTACTACTGCTGTGGTATATCTGTATGTCAAATTGCTCTGATTGGTCAATAAATAAAACACTGATTGGCCAGTGGCCAGGCAGGAAGTAGGTGGGACAAGGAGAGAGGAGAATTCGGAGAAGCTGAAGGCTGAGGCAGAGAGACACTGCAGCCACCGCCATGACCAGCAGCATGTGAAGACGCCAGTAAGCCACCAGCCACATGGCAAGGTATAGATTTATAAAAATGGATTAATTTAAGTTATAAGAACAGTTAGCAAGAAGCCTGCCACAGCCATACAGTTTGTATGCAATATAAGTCTCTGTGTTTACTTGGTTGGGTCTGAGCGGCTGTGGGACTGGCGGGTGACAAAGATTTGTCCTGACTGTGGGCAAGGCAGGAAAACTCTAGCTACATACTACTAATTAAGAAATGATTTCTCCAGTCCCATTAATTTTTGATGTATTTATTAAGACTGTGCTTTTAGCGATATATCGTTGAAAGCTAATATCTTTATATTAAGTCAAAGTTTACACTTCTAATTTGACAATGCTACTAATTTGCCATTTTTATTGTTCAAGTTAGGCATCAATAAAGATAATCAAATATTTGTATGATAATTTAATATGGTATTTATGATTATAAGGTTCCTTAGTACTCATTTTCTTCTTAACATAAAAGAAAACCAAAATTTAAAATACAGGAATCAGGTTATCAATCTAATTCATTGATTAATTTCATCATAAGGAGCTGAATAGGGTCCTGTTAAACTGATATCAAACAATAACAATATTTTTAAGACCAAATAACCCTAAAATGAGTTGTGTGTGAATAGCAACATTCAAGGAGATCTTCTTTCCTAACATAACCCTATTTCCTTAAACTGCAATATTAGAATTTAGCCACTTCAATGGCAGAGATTTCCTCCTTTTACAGACACCAACAGCATCCTACTGAGTGCCTAGCTAACAGATACCTCAAGACAAAAAAATTTCCCATTGGAAGTAAGTCAATGTCAAAGGAGGTATTAGTGCAGCACACACTGCTAGTCCCTTCCCAGCCCCCTGCCAGAGAATTAGAGCTCTTCACTTCAGGTTTGTGTTGAGAACCCTACCCTATGCCCTTAAAACTGTAAGGACAAACTCCTGTTTCTGCCATGCAAGCTGCGATTTCGTTCTTCAAAGACCCCAACGTGCTGTTTATCTCGGCTTTCGGAGCCCCCTCTAAGCTTGAGGCTCTCTGTTTGCCAATTGCATTAATAACTCTTCTGAAAAGATTTTACTCCCCAATAACGAATCTCAGTGTATTTTTAACCACCCCCATCCAAAATCTAATAGTACCTTCTACCTGACTTTATCCTCAAAGTCCCAATCACATTTTCTTTTTTGTTTTTATTTTATTTATTTATTTATTTATTTATTTATTTATTTATTTATTTATTTATTTATTTTTGAGACAGTGTTTCTCTGTGTAGTTTTGCTCCTTTCCTGGAACTTGCTTTGTAAACCCGGCTGGCCTCGAACTCACAGAGATCTGCCTGGCTCTGACTCCTGTGTGCTGGGATTAAAGGTGTGTGCCACCACTGCCTGGTTATATTTTTATTTTATAATTTGATTTAATTTTACATATCAGCCATGGATTCCCCTGTCCTCCCTCCTCCTGCCCCTCTGCCATCCTCCCCCCATTCCCATCTCCTCCAGGGCAAGGACTCCCCAGGGGATTCAGCTCAACCAGGTAGATTCAGGCCAGGCAGGTCCAGTTTTCTCCTCCCAGGCTGAGCAAAGTGTCCCTGCATAAGCCCCGGGTTCCAAAGAGCCAACTCATGCACTAAGTACAGGACCTGGTCCCACTGCCTGGATGCCTTCCAAACAGTTCAAGCTAATCAATTGTCTCACTTATCCAGAGGGCCTGATCCAGTTGGGGCCTCCTCAGCTATTGGTTCATAGTTCAAGTGTTTCCACTAGTTTGGCTATTTGTCCCTGTGCTTTTTCCAATCTTGGCCTCAACAATTCTCGCTCATACAATCCCTCCTCTTTCTTGCCAATTGGATTCCTGGAGCTCCACCTGGGGCCTGGCCATGGATCTCTGCAACCACTTCCATCAGTCACTGGATGAGAGTTCTATTACGACAGTTAGGGTATTTGGCCATCCTATCACCAGAGTAGATCAGTTTGGGTTTTCTCTCGACCATTGCCAGTAGTCTATTGTGGAGGTATCTTTGTGGATTTCTGGGGACCTCTCTAGCACTTTGCTTCTTCCTATTACCATGGGGTCTTCATTTATCATGGTCTCTTTTTCCTTGTTCTCTCTCTCTGTTCTTGATCCAGCTAGATGTGAAGCAAGGGGAACTCTCCTCCACTTTTGGTGGGAATGCAAGCTTGTACAGCCACTTTGGAAATCAATATGGCACTTTCTTAGAAAATTGGGAATCAATCTCCCCCAAGACACAGCTATACCATTCTTGGGCATTTACCCAAGGAATGCTCAATCATATCACAAGGGCACATGCTCAGCTATGTTCATAGCAGCATTGTTTGTAATACCTGGAAACAACCTAGATGTCCTTCAACTGATGAATGGATAAATAAAATGTGGTACATATACACAATGGAGTACTAATCAGCAGAGAAAAACAATGACATCATGAGATTTGCAGGCAAATGGATGGATCTAGAAAAAATCATCCTGAGTGAGGTATCCCAGACTCAGAAAGACAAACGTGGTATGTACTCACTCATAGGAAGATACTAGATGTAAAACAAATGATGACTAGACTACTACATACAACTCCAGAGAGGCTACCTAGAAAACAGGACCCTAAGGAAGACACAGGGATTGCCCAATGATAGAGAAATGGATGAGATGTACATGAGCAAAGTGGACATAAGGGGGGAGGGATAATGAAGGGCAAGGGTCAAGGGACAGAGAGCTTAGGGGAGCAGGAGATGCCAATCACATTTTCTTTTCATTGGAATTGAAAGCAAATGGAGACAGACAATATCGAGAAGTTGGAGTCATTTTTGCTTTTAATATATTATTTCCCACCTCTCTTGTGTCTCATTACTTCTTATTTAAAACCAAACTCAAAGGCTCTGAAGCTCTCATCTAACAGAAGAAGTTAGAAATCTTGGAAGTTAAGCTTAGAGTCTGCTTAAGTATGCGGGCAGTATTATTAGGTGCTATTTTCTGAACAATTCATTTTTTCTTAATAAATTATAGTATTAAAGTAAGTTAGTGGCTACATAATAAAATTTTCACCTCCATTATAATAAAACAAGTTTGAAGTCTAAAAATTAGACCTTATTTTGTCATGTACAAGATTTTGATGTTTTTGTCTAAATTAATCTAAGTTCTCTGGTAGAAACTATTATGTAGTGAGAATCTATGGCTAAGATGACAGAGTAGAGAAGAACAGAGCAGAGTCTAAACATGTCTGGGTCCAGAATCTCAACTGTTATGTTATACTGACCGGCCACACTAGTGGAAGCCCATGAACTGTGGACTGATGGCTGTGGAGCCCCCATGGGACTGGACTAGGCCCTCTGGATACAGAAGATGGTTGTTTGGCTCGAACTGTTTGGGGGGGACCCAGGCAGGGGGATTGGGATCTGTCCCTGGTTCTATGGGTAGGCTTCTAGAATCTGGTACCTGTGGTATGACACCTTGCACAGCCTTGGTGTAGTGGGAAGGGGCTTGGACCTACCTAGGGTCAGTGTGCTAGGCTCTGCTAACTCCTCATGGGAGACCTCGATTTTGGGGATGTGGGGATGCCAGGTAGCTTGGGAAAGAGGGCTTGGGGGGGGGAGGGGAGGAGGGAGGAGGGGGGATCTGTGGATAGTATGTGGAGTGAGTAGAAAATTTCTTAATAAAGAAAAATTAAAAAAAAAAAAACTGCCCAAATGGTTTGCTTAAAAAGTTTGTTCCCACTCATATCCAGGCTGTTCATGTAGATCTCATCCATTTCTCCGTCATTGAGCGATCCCTGTGTCTTTCTTGGGGTCCTGTTTTACAGGTAGCCTCACTGGTGATGTGAGTAGCAGTCCAGTCATCCTTGTTCCACATCTAGTATCCTCCTATGAGTGAGTACATACCATATTTGTCTTTCTGAGTCTGGGTTACCTCACTCAGGATGATTTTTTCTAGATCCATCTATTTGCCTGCAAACCTCATGATGTCATTGTTTTTCTCTGCTGAGTAGTATTCCATTGTGTATATGTGCCACAATTTATTTATCCATTCTTCAGTTGAAGGACATCTAGGTTGTTTCCAGGTTTTGGCTATTACAAACAATGCTGATATGAACATAGCTGAGCAAATGCTCTTGTGGTATGATTGAGCATTTCTTGGGTATATGCCCAGAAGTGGTATAGCTGGATCTTGGGGGAGATTGATTCCCAATTTTCTAAGAAAGCTCCATATTGATTTCCAAAGTGGTTGTACAAGCTTGCATTCCCACCAGCAGTGGAGGAGAGTTCCCTGAGTTGCACGTCCTCTCCAGCATAAAGTGTCCTCAGTGTTTTTGATCTTAGCCATTCTGACAGGCATAAGGTGGTATCTCAGAGTTGTTTTGATTTGCATTTCCCTGATGATTAGGGATGTTGAGCAATTCCTTAAAAGTCTTTCAGTCATTTGAGTTTCCTCTGTTGAGAATTATCTGTTTAGTTCTATAGCCCATTTCTTAATTGAACTGTTGGTCATTTTGATGTCTAATTTCTTGAGTTCCTTATATATTCTGGATATCAGTCCTCTGTCACATGTGGGGTTGGTGAAGATCTTTTCTCATTCTCTAAGCTGTCGCTTTGCCTTGTTGACCGTATCCTTTGCTCTACAAAAGCTTCTAGGTTTCAAGAGGTCCCATTGATTGATTTTTTTCTCTCAGTGCCTGTGCTACTGGTGTTATATTTAGGAAGTGATCTCCTATGCCAATGCGTTCAAGACTACTTCCTACTTTCTCTTCTAGCAGGTTCAGAGTAGCTGGATTTATGTTGAGGTCCTTGATCCACTTGGACTTAAGTTTTGTGCACGGTGACAAAAATATGGATCTATTTGCAGCCTTCTACATGTTGATATCCAGTTATGCCAGCACCATTTATTGAAGATGCTTTCTTTTTTCCATTACACAGTTTTTCCTTCTTTGTCAAAAATTATATGTTCATAGGTGTGTGGGTTAATGTCAGGGTCTTCAATTCGATTCCATTGGTCCACATGTCAGTTTTTATGCCAATACCAAGCTGTTTTTTATTACTGTAGCTCTATAGTAGAACTTGAAGTCAGGGATTGTGATGACTCCAGAGGTTGTTTTATTGTACAGGATTCTTTTGGCTATCCTGGGTTTTTTGTTTTTCCATATGAAGTTGAGTATTATTCTTTCCAGGTCTGTGAAGAATTGTGTGTGGGAACAATGAACAGCGAGGGTCGAGGGAAAGAGAGCGGGAGATCCCACCTGAATCAAGAACAGAGAGGGAGAACAAGGAATAGGAGACCATAGTAAATGAAGACCACATGAGAAAAGGAAAAAACAAAGTGCTAAAGAGGCCCACAGAAATCCTCAAAGATACCCCAACAAAAGACTGCTGGCAATAGCCGAGAGACAGCCAGGACTGACCTACTCTGCTGATGGGATGGCCAAACACCCTAATAGTTGTGCTAGAAACCCCATCCAAGGACTGAGGAATCTGGATGCAGACATCCACAGCTAGGACCCCGGTTGGAGCGCTGGGAGTCTGATTAGCAAGAAA
The DNA here is from genome assembly GCF_004664715.2 of Peromyscus leucopus. Taxonomy (NCBI): domain Eukaryota; kingdom Metazoa; phylum Chordata; class Mammalia; order Rodentia; family Cricetidae; genus Peromyscus; species Peromyscus leucopus. The sequence continues at coordinate 28,557,354 of NC_051075.1, read as the reverse complement.
GAGGAGGGTTTATATGAGCGAGAATTGTTGAAACCAAGGTTGGATAAAGCACAGGGACAAATAGCCAAATGAATGGAAACCTATGAACTATGAACCAAAGGCTGAGGGGCCCCCACCTGGATCAGGCCCTCTGAATAGGTGAGACAGGTGATTGGCTTGATCTGTTTGGGAGGCATCTAGGCAGTGGTACCAGGTCCTGGGCTCGCTGCATGAGATAGCTGTTTGAAACCTGGGACTTATGCAGGGATGCTCTTCTCAATCTGGGAGGAGGGGACTGGACCTGCCTGGACTGAGTCTATCAGGTCGATCTCAGTCCTCGGGGGTGGCCTTGATCTGGAGGTGGTGGGAATGGGGGGTGAGCTGGGGACAAGGGGAGGGGGGCAGGAAGGGGGAGAACAAGGGAATCTGTGGCTGTTATGTAGAACTGAATAGTATTGTAAAATAAAAGAAAAAAAAAGTTTGTTCCCCTATGAAAAAATTTTCAAGGGTTGGTGGAGCCTTGAATGAAGAGGGCATGGCAGGAGGATGTAAGGTGTTTGTCTCTTTGTTTTAAGGATGTGTCTTTAGAAGGGCATGTGTTGGTCTTACAAAGCCAGTTCTTATGAGAATGAATTGTTATGAAAACAAAAATACACAAACTAGCCCCTCCCCATCTCTGGTTTCTTGTTTCAACTTGAAATTTCTATACTTAGTATATGAGCCTAGGGCATGATTCCATCTATTATAAACTCAGGTATAGCCAAGGAAGCCTTTTATAGAGATCAAATTGATAGTCCCACTAGTATTTTAGACATTCAACTCCCAAAACTTGGAACTCAGTTAATACTTTTTTTAACATATCCAGCCCCAATTACTTGTCTATAGAGGTGAAAATCAACACAATTTTAAGTATGCTTAAGTTCTGAATCTATAGAACACAAAATGATATATTGATAGCTTGGAGATACTTAAATATAATTGATTTCAAATGAAGTGTAGTAGTGACATTTTAAGACAATTCTGAATGTCTGAAATATATATATATATTTGAAACTACACACTTAAAGAAAAGATTTATTCATTTTTAATTCCTGCAAATGGGTGTTTCTTTTCCTGCATGTATTTCTCTTTACTATTCTGTGTCTAGTAACCCACAGAGGCAGAAAGGGCATTGAATCCCCTAGAACTAAAATTACAAGTGGCTAAGAACTGCCGTGTAGGTACTGGGAATCGAATCCAGGTCCTCTGGAAGTGCAGCCAATGCTTCCAACCACTGAACCATCTCCCTTTCCCAAATTCATACACTGTTTAAATATCATATTTATTTATTTATTTATTTATTTATTATTTATTTAGTTTTTAGAAAAGACTACTTGACAGCTCTAAGATGAAACATATTTAGACACATTAATTCTTAAATTGATAAGGAACTGTTGCACATATATGTAAATATATAGTTACACACTGCATAGAAACACTAATTAAATGTTTGTATTCACAGTTTCATTTGGATGAACTTAACTTTTTGTATACTGTTAAATAAAAATAACATCAAATTTACCATAAAAATTGATATGTCAATAAATGGGTCGATCAATCAACAACAACTAGATAACTATACTAAGCTAATTAAAACTTCAGAATATTTTGCACTTTGCTTCTATGTATTTTCTTCACATAATTGCCTTTATCTACTTTATAAAAGTAAAGTCCTGAAAATGTAATTTTTATACCTAGGGTATTTATCTAATAGAAATATTCACCACCACCATAATAACAACACTTAATACAGCTGTATGGTTATGTTATAATTGATACAACATTATATTGTTTATCTTGTTAACTATTTTGTTTAAAATGTGACCACTTAAATTTTATTTCATGTTTCAGATGGGGAACTCAATGTGATTTTTTTTTACTATAGTTCAACTGCTTGTCTTCTCATAATTATTAACTAGAATGTGCTGAAGTATTAAAAACCCACACACTTAACTCTGTCCTTTCATGCTGAAACTATTCTTTCCTCTAAAAAAAAAAAAAAAAAACAGATATCCTATTTTGACTGGAGAAGTAAGACAGTAGTGAAATAATGCTTCAGAATGAATTCCAATATGACAAACCTGAACGCTCAGAAGAGGCAAATCTCTTTCACACCTTTAAACTAGAAACATCAAAAGCATCTGGAAATTGAATTTTCACAGTAGGGGATGGAAAGCAAAGGTAAGAACAGAGCGATATAGAGCTTAATTATCATAATTCACTGCAGGTGTTGAAATGTTCACTACAGATACTCTCATAATGAGTATCAAACTTTGTATTCACAACTTGCTGAAAAGTCTTGATTAAAAATCATGCATATTACATAAGAAGGTAAAATAAACCAAAGTTAATTTTTGCTTTATATTATTGCATGCATCATAAACAATCATAATTCACTAAAAAATAACACAAAATCCTGAAACAATTACATAAATGTTTACTTAGTCACAGTTTCATATAATGTTTAGTATTTTATAATAAGTTTTATTTTATTTTTAGTTCAACTAGAGTTGATTGCCACGGGCAAATAAAAGGATGATGCATATGCTAAATATATAGCCAGTGTTAAAAAAATCCAGATTCGTTAAGATTAAGAACCTATAATTTAAAGAAATATAAAAAGCTAAATTATATATTCAATGTAAAATGAAAGAAAATGTATTTGAGTAACTTGGAAATTCTATATTCAAAAACTCTCAAAGAGAAAAAATTAGAAAGAAAAATTCTCAAAAAATTTCCAATTTTATTTACATAACAGAAATCAAGATATTTTGTTATTTACTGGACAAAATGCACATAACTAAATAAAGTGAGGGAGAAAAGAAAATGTATTGTCTAGCTGTTTCAATCAGTTTTTGTATGTATGTATACAGAGTATAATATATATATGTCTTAAAATAACTTCTTAAACCAGTACTAGATACCAACAAATATAATAATAAATTAATAATATTAGAAATGTAACATGGGTTCTCATTTGCTACAAAAATATTATAATAAAATATAAACATGCTTTTTAGTCAATTTTTTATTATATACAGTAAATTTGAGAACTATCCAAGATCATCAAATCAAGTTCACACTGGAAGAAATGATTTAACATACCTGGTATCACTAATGAATCAGACTGGCGCATATAAAAGTCTCAAAACAACTTAATTCTTCAAATATTTAATACTTATATGACACCTATATAAGCCATTAGCAGTATAGAATTCTTTTCATAAAGTTCAAAATAAACTGATATAAAAATATGTACCATATTGAACCAATTCAATTTAACACCTATTAGGTGAAAGAAAATGCTAGTCACAACCAGGAAGGGTTTAGTGGATAAAGTTTATCTAGATCAGCCATTCTCAATCTGTAGGTCATGACCCCCACATGGGTCACTTATCAGATATCCTGCTTGTCAGATATTTACATTATGATACATAACAATAGCAAAATTACAGTTATTAAGTAGCAATAAAATAATTTTATGGTTGGGGTCACCACAACATAAGGAACTGTATTAAATGGTCACATAATAAAGAAGGTTGAGAACCACTGAATAAATGTGTCATTGTTGATATTCCTATCTCACTACTGAACATTTATCTTTAAAGGGCAATAATATTGAAAATGTTCCATCATATACATATATGAGCTTCTGTTTATATATTCTGTCCAGACGTATATAGTTCACAAAGTATATAACACACAAGGAGAGAGAAATGTATATATATATATATATATATATATATATATATATATATATAATGAACACATAAAATCAAGTAATAAAGGATGTATTGAGAAGTATAACATTGTGCATTGTAGGAGGAAGGTGTGCTTATTGTGTGTGGGGTGAACATGGTATTTTATATAAGATTTTTCTAGAATTCCTCATTCATCAACTGATAAACAATAACTGAAGTTTATGAGAAAGAACTCCATGAACTGTCAAGGAGAAAAACATATGAACATATGCCCAAAGTTGAGAAGATAAGGACATGAAGTCCCACCACTAAGAAGCTATTAGCAGTTGATAGCTGCTGGAAGCAGGGGAGTAGGGTTTCTTTAAGGGTGTGACCTTAAAGAGAGAAAGAAAGAGAGAGAGAAAATGAGTATGACCAAAATGTTTATGCAAAATTTACAAAGAACTAGTAACAAATGCAGAAAAATAAAGAGATAATGAAAACAGTAAAATATATTCTTTCAACACAGAAACAGCTCCAACATGTTGCTTTAAGTTTTTGATGAATCTAAAAATTTTCACAGGTACTCAAAAAAAGTGTTTAAATGTATAGTAGTGAATACAATGTTATTATATGTCATTGTTAAAACAGAAAATTCAAACATCATATGTAACTGAATTAATAAGTGAACATACCAAAAGTGTTGGAGTAATGACAATATAAAATCAAGTGTACATTCCTTTTGATTTATGTACAAAACCTATTTGAAAAATGGTCTTAACACATACAACACAATTAGAATCCAGTGTCAATGAACAAAGAATGCGGTAGATACTATGTTTCTGTATGGAAAAATATAAACTATTGTGAGGAAAAACTAAAGACCTGAATACCTTAAGTACTACTCTTAGTTGATAACTTGAGAAGTCTAACTTAGAAAAAAATTAGTATTTTTTAAATAGACTGGTAAGTGCATAATCAACTAAATCTGAGAAGCTTTCTTGTGAAAAGGGGGGAATTTATTCAGAATTGTAAAAATCTAGAAGAGACAAAGCATGTTTGCACAAAAGATGTCTGCAGATAAGATCCTGATGGGTAGTGTTGATTGTCAATTTGACAGGCTCTAGACTCATTGGGGAGAGAGGCATCTGGCAATGCCTGTGGTGGATTATCTTGATTGTGTTAACTGAGGAAGGATAAGAAGCCACTTTAGGTGGCTCCATTCCCAGGTTGAGATCTTGGACATTGTAAACAGAGGCAAGGAGCAGTGTGAACTGCTTATTCTCATCTTCCTGGTGGTGGACACACTGTGACAAGCTGCTTCAGTCTTCTTGTGCCTTGATTTCTCCCTCCACTGAGAACTGTAGCTTGAACTGTGAGCTGAACAATTCTTTCCCTTAGGCTTATTTTCTCCAAGGATTTTATCAGAAAAAATAAGAAGAGAAGCTAAGACACCATCAGATGCAAACACTAAAAATTAATGCAACCTTTAGTAAAAAAGAATAGATTGCTATGAAATTGGAATGCTAATATGACACTATACAGCAGTAAAAGGACAAGAAATAGACCCAAGAGTGAGCATATCAGCTTCTATAGATTAAATGTTTGAGTCTCTGTAAAATTCATTTCAACTTACTTTTCAAGAGACTGAGTGATAAAAAGTTTAGGAGGTGATATGCCCTGAAGAGCGGCACCCTTACAGGTGATACTAGTGTCTTCTGAAAGAGATCAAGAGGTGAGTTTATCATTTATGTACTCTCATATACTTCCTTCTTTTCTTCCATATGAGAGAACAGTTTTCATTTCCCATTGCAAGGCATGTGACATGATGCCATTTTGCAAACAGACCAGACCATTACTGTATATCCACTCTTTCTATCCCTTGACCCTCGGTTTCAGTTTACAGAGCTCTGCAAAATAAATTTCCATCATAGTTTGTATCTATGCAGGTCATATATATCAATACATAACTTCCTTCAACGTCACACATTACACTCTGGGCCATGACTGAATGGTATTGCTACGAAGTAATTGTAGCTTTAGGAAGTGGACCCTAGTGGAAGGAATGTAGGTCGTTGGTATATATGCTTTTGAAGGAAATATTGGAGCTTGAGTCCCATACTCCTTGTTAACATAACGTGATAAAGTATTCTCATTGATGTGCCTCCATTATGATGCCCTGCCTTCTATAGGTCCAAAATTGGGGGAGAGGGTTGATAATAAATAGATGAAAGTAGTTAAAATATCTATAATGTACTCATATAGATGTACTTTTGTGTTAATCAGTGGGATATGTTTAATGTTTACAGTGTGTTAATTGTATTTATCTATCCTACATTCTCATTTCTTTCTGTAATATTTCTAGTAATTTGGGTACTTGTTTTGCTGCTATGATCTGCATTCTCAAGAATTCCTTCAGTGTCAGTAGCCCAGCCTCTGTAGAGTGAATACATTCTTTACCAGGGCAATTTAACATAAGGAGACAGCCCGGAAAACCCTGAGCTCCAGCACTTCTGTACTCTCTTGTCTTAGCATTAGCCTCCTTTACCTGTGTGTTCACCATCACACTCTCTTAAGCAGCAAGGTAAACTGCTTTCTTGGTTCTTCAAACATTGGTTCAATGGCCGCATTTGGTCAGAGTAGCTCACATTTAAAGGTTACTTTCTTAAGTCTTTAGGACCCTGTCATTGGATAACAAATAAGAGGGCTCTTATCAGGACAGGCTAATTCTCCTTCCAGCTGTTATTATTTGCCTACTGGGACTCCATAAAATATCTCCCCTTCCATAGTAACATATTCATTGATATTGCTTTTTTTTTTTTCTCTTGGTTATGCAGTCACTTATAGGAGAGACTGTTTCAAATCAGACTTCCTGGTGTTTGGGCTCTTACATTCCTCCCCACCTCTTCCATGGCATTCCCTAAGACACAAACTAGATGTAGAAATATCCACTGAGGATGGGGTCTCCACAATCTACTGATTTCTGCATTGTCTCCAGTTGTGGTTTTCTGTGATTTTTCTCCACTTTCTGTATAGAGAAGATTATTTGATGTAGAATGGCAGCTACACTTACATGTTGGTATTAGAATAATATTTACAGTAGAGTAGGGAACTATTCTGAACTAGCAAAGTGGCAGTAGAAGATTCTTTTGTAAGGTGCATGACCTCACTAGCCCCAGGAATCTGCCTAAGTTTCCAGTACCAGGCATAGTTTCCATGCTGCTAAATGGGCCTTAAGTCCAATTAGATAGCTGCTTATTGCTATCAACCTGTGAATGTCACATCTTGCATCTTTATGATGGAATTGCCATGCTGGTAATTGTTGTGGTTTTATGTGTAACATCTGGGTAGGACTGTATAAGCATGGAATTTAGAACACAGGAATGAGACTTTCATGTCAGATCCAGCTTGAAGTGTCTGAATCCTGCACCCTAATTTTATGGTGTCTTCAGCAAAGGGGGTTCACCTTCAACACTTGAGAGGCAATGAAGGGCTACATTTATAATCTATATTGTTTGGGGAATCACTTGAAATACCATGATCAACCATTCAAAGGAAGTTTTTCATGCCAAATATTGCTTTTTTGTTATCCCGTGGTTCTTGAAGAGTGTACTGTAAGTCAAAATGACCTAAATTACATATATATGCATATATTTTTAAAAATTCTTTTAATATATAAACTTATATATAAAATTTTATGTTATGTATGCCTGTTATTTGTATATACTATGTATAGTGTATATGTTTATAAATAATGTATGAATTAGGTAAATGTAATATATGATTCCTTGAGGCTTTATCAAACTTCGTGTTATTTATCCCTCATCATTCCTTCTCCTTCTGTATTGGACTCCCTCCTTGCTCCCCATTTGGAGCAACTCCTGATTATTTCTTTTCCCACTCCATGTAATTTTGAAATGGTAATGTGGCAATGGACTTTGATATGTTATGAGCATCATGTCATACATATTGTATGTATGCATGACCAATATATTCAATTTTTCTCAGTAAACCTTAAAAGCCATTTTTTATTACTATAGCTCATTAGCAGAAGAAAATGGGGAAAGATTTTAATTATATCATGAGTTAATTGCAAATAAAAATTCAATTAATACTTAATTTAATTCATGCAAATTAAGCCCAAAATCTGGGAGCAATAAGCAGTAGCAGGTAGTGTTAGGGAACTTTCTGATATACATATGCATGTAGGTTAACAAATTGGGTAGTATTTTTTATTTGCTTACAGTTTCAGAAGTGCTATAACTAATGTTTTCAGGTAAGCTACTGATTAATTTAAGTCCATATGTTGGACACCTGGATTCTAGCAGAATGGTGAGATATTTTCCTAGATGTCTGAAGCAAATTAATAAGATTTTCAATATGGACATATCTTTCCACTTTGATTTGGAATGATACTTTAATGAAAGTATTTTTCTGCTCTGATACTCCAGCATACCTTCAGAAACAGAATGATATAAGTTAATCTCTACTCCTGTCTAGACAACCTTTGTTACCCACAGACCAAAAGATTCTGTAGACCATACAAAATACAAGTTTTTCTCAAAGATGCATCCCAAATAAAACAATTTTTTTAGTATGATAATTTCCAAGAAGGTAAAACTCATATTCTCAGCATATATTTTCACAAATGTTGACTTCATTTTATAAAGACAATGTGACAACTTCTAAATTTAATTTAGAGACTTGTAATATCTATTAATAACTTAAGAGGTCAAATAATTACCGACTAGAAAGTTAGATTCATGTGCCAAGCATCACATATAATTATCCCCATAGGAGTATCAATAGCAACAGAGAGGAAATAGGGGCTGCCAAATAGAACATATCATATATGAAATAGTCGAAAGTACAGGAACACTGTACTCTAAAGAAAACAATCAATCAAGCTGTACCAGTGATGAGAAGACAATATAATTGAGACCAATGACCAACAATTCATTTAGAGGTACTCACTAACTGCACTTGGAACTTCTCTGTATGCCTGACTTTTTCAAAGTAGAGTTTAGGGCGCATTTACAGATGATGAAACTACAAGAATTGATTTCCATGGAATTCAGCACTGTAGTGACCTTGTGAAAACAAATGAAATTGTGAAATAAAATAGACATAGAGAAAAGATATAAGCAATGAGATTGTTCCATTTTAGACCTAGTATTTGTATTTGTATGAGTGCTTGCTCATTTATTCTAAGTTAAAACATATATAATTCTGTTTCCATATTGTATTCCACTTGAATGTCACATATATTAGTTGAACGAACAATTCCCCATTTTAGTCAGGTGATATTACAATCATCAACCCTCCCTAAGCAGAAGAGTAGTGTATAATGAATACTTAAGTAAACTTATATATGATTGAGAGCTCTCTGCAAAAATCGATGCTATGGGGATCATTTAATAGAGACAGTTCCTTAAGCAGCCTGGGAGGCCAGGCCTCAGTGCCGCTACCCAGTATTTCTCAGATAAATGCTTCTCAGGAGAGTGCATAGAAAGATTTCTATAGTAACTTCACACACTGTTGGTATGGCCAAACTCACTTTATTCTTTGGCCTATTAAAAGGGCAGCTACAAAGGTTACAAAGGGAAGAAACTAATCCATTGAGAAACTAAGGAAGAGACAAAGAATATGTGTGCTATTTTATATTTCTTAAGTGTAACTAATAATGTAGACTAATATTGTGGGATCAGTAAAATACAAAAAGACATAATGCAAGAAGTGCTGATTTCTCTCAGCTTGGAGAATGCAGCTTCCTCAGGAAGCAGTTTCAGTTGAGTGACCATGGCAAACCAAGTCAACAAAGAGGAAGCAGTTGATTCACATCCACATCGGCATTTTCACCAAAAGCTGGATACCATAAAAAGGGACATCTCAGATCTAAAAATACATTTTCTGCCCTACAGTACTCTCAGAATATAGGAAGGAGACCTAGTAACAGTTTTTGTTCAAGGCTGAGAGACCCAGCAATCATCCTATAGTTCTAGCCAGCTGTGGAGCCTGAGGCTGAATCCCTTCTGGGCCAGGTTAGATTAGTTAGCTTGTTAATTGCCTGTTATTCGCATAAAATCCAGGACTGAAGGTAAACAGTAAACTGACCTTAAATCTTGCATAAGAAACTGGTGTGGAAGTGTTAATTGCTTTTTAAGTCAGAGCAGGGAGGTGCTGCTGGTCTCGATATTGGCAGAGCCAGCCCGAAAAGCTTAGGGCAATACAGGTTGCTATTAATCTCTGAAAGTCTTTGATTCAACAAGGCCAGACACTTGCAATTTGGCCCAAGAGTCCCGCTTGTGATCTATCCACAAGGACACTTCCTCTGGCCAAATTGCCCGGTCAGGAAGGCTAGTAATAAAGAACAGGCTTCTAAGTGTCTTAACAGTCCACGTGGAACAATAGATCTGGTTACGAAGCATATTTTAGTATATTTTTATTCATTAAAATTATACAGCTTAATGAGAAGTCATCTTCCTGATTATCCACAAATATATGTGCCCATAAGATTGAAATGCAAGCAAGAGATTACATATAGACGTCATATAAAATCAGTGCATGTTGGGGAGATCCCACAGCTGTTTCTGCACAGGTGAAATTACAGACTGGAGCAACAGTTTTCAGAGTCAGTGGCCTTCTAAGCCTTGCCTGACGGGGTTCCTCCATCAGAGAATCATTTGTCTGGTGGGTAAACAACTGAATTATGAATTGCTATCTGCTGTAACTGCGTCATGGACCTCAATAGCTAGTGACATCACTCCTTACAAGTTTCCAAATTAGTATGCTTCAACTGAAAGAATTTTTAACTTTATGATGATAAAAAAGCATACACACAACAATTATGTTCATCATAGTCAATGCAGTGTGAAACAAATAGCATGGGTATTCAACATTTTTAATAAAGTAGACTTTCAATTTTTTTCTCTTTTTTATCTGGTAGGGTCTAATTATGTAACCCAGGCTGCCCACAAACTCATGATCCTCTACCTCCCAGTTGCAATATTACAGATATGTACTTCCATGTGCACTTCTAAAAAACACAGTTCAACTATACAATAAGACATATGTACAAAATTGTCTATTATAATTGACATGTAATATAAAAATATTTACAACAGTTCAAGTACCCATAATAAAGATTGAAAACCCTGTATTTCAATAGTACAATCCAAAAGTGTATGTAAGAAAAATAACAAAATTCCCATGAAAAGTAGATTTCTAAGACTTATGAATGTATGGGAAAGAGCAATTGTAGTCTGTGCTTGAGAGTGAGAGAGACAGAGACAGAGAAACAAAGGTGTTTAAAAGAAATGAGAATAAAAATTATCATTTACTTCATTTCCAAAGAGAGATGCTGGAAGCATAAATGAGAAATAGAACTTATTGTGTTTGAAAAGATAGGGCTGAGAAAAACCAGAGGAAAAGAGTTAAAAATAAGGAAGATTATGGTTAGACTGCTTTTTGCATAGTTTTGATTTTTGGAAATACATTGATATTTTATATATTCAATAATAAGTTTGACTCAATAAGGTTTCCCCTACACTTGTTATTGAATGCAAGTTGGAGACATGAGTTATGGAAATATAAATCTAATTGCTCTTCTAGTCCTAATTCTGCCATTGATTTTTGTTTGCTTGATTGTTTTGCTGGCAAATAAGTGAATAAAATATTTCCAATACTGAAAGTGTAAAGATTAATGGGAAAGCTCTGTAGCTTCCTCCCTGAATGCCTATTCTAACTGTATTGAGCTGCATACACTTTGGTTATGGTTAATTGTGGTGTATGATATTTTGATTTATTTCCAAGATTTTTATAATAAAGTTTTTATAAAATAATAAATAAGCGGGGCAGTGGTGGCGCACGCCTTTAATCCCAGCACTCGGGAGGCAGAGACAGGCGAATCTCTGTGAGTTCGAGGCCAACCTGGGCTACCAAGTGAGTTCCAGGAAAGGCGCAAAGCTACACAAGAGAAACCCTGTCTCAAAAAACCAAAAAAAAAGAAAAGATAAAAAAAAATAAATAAACTAAGTTTTATTGGAATTAAGAACTCTTTATGTACAATATTCAACATCTTTGAAAGTCTCATAGTGTATCTAACAAAGGCTAGCTTTTTCATGTCATTAATATATTGGAAGCAAAACTATTACACAGAATATAATATCCTCTACATTCCTAGAATATTAACAAAATTTTACTATATTTGCAAAATGCTGTTTTTTGCATTGAAGATACACAGAAGGCATTTGGAAGCATCCTGATCTATATCTATATTATCTAAGAGCAAACTTCCTATGTGGTTACTGCTTCCTCTGGTCATCAAGTCTTGGATAAGTAAATGAATGATAAGTATGAATAATAAAACAGTCTGAAGACTCCCATTGTAAAGCCCATGTTCTAAGAATACTGATTACATTTAGGTCGATACCAACCTAAGACAAATATTTCTTTCTTTCTTTACTAAACAAAATTCTACTTCACAAAATGTAAAGTACATTAGGTGAGGTTTGAGAAGTCTGTAATTTAATTAAATCTAATATATTGATTTGAGTAATTTGATTACTGCTAAGCACACCAATGAAGCAGTACCATATACAAAAAGAGTGGTTGGTGGATAAGGATAAAAGGTAATTTTCTCCTTCTGCTTCCAGTATACTTTAACCTTTAACCTGAATATGTCAGCCCCTTGTAGAAAAGGGTATCCTCTTGCCTTTGTGCATTGGGCAAGCTTGACAGCACCAGTATCCAGCAGAGATGAAAGAAGTTCAAGACAGATTAGCAGGTCAGTAAAAGGTGCTAGATTGATGGATATTTCTGTCTTTGAGTTTCCTACAACAGACAAGACTTCCAGACCAAAGAAGGCAACCCAGGAGAACTCAAGGAGTCTTATGGTCCCAGCATCAGATGTGTTCTGGGAAAAAAAGAAAAATAAACAAACAAACAAATAGTCCTGAAAAAAGCAAAGGCTGTGTGATAAGTTTGAACTCTCATAACCTGAGATTCTACACAGATAGATCAATCTCTAACGTTAAACCATTGAAATCAGATTCACCCATTTAATAGAACTCAAGTTTCTGCTGCTTCTCTTCAATCATGGAATTAAAACATCTATGGTGGGGACTTAAAATATGCTACTTGTCTTGATACCCTGTGTTTTTCATGCATTCTAAGCCTTGCTAAACCATACTGTGCTCTACTGGGCACAGAGATTCCTTCCTTCATAGCTTTCTTAACGATAATTTATGAGATAAATGCTTTCTTAGAGACTATACAAATATATACCAGCAAGTCAATTGCCAACTTAATTCTGAATAAGAAAAAATGGATTAAGAAAGTGCAATCTCTGAGTTCAAGACCAGCCTGGTCTACAGAGCAAGTTCTTGGATACGAAGGGATACAGAAAAAAAAAAAGAAAAAAAAAAAAAAAAACAAAACAAAAAACAACAACCAAAAACCTGTCTTTAAGAACCAAAAGGAAAAAGTAACATGGATAAAGATTTCAAGTTTAATGAAAAGTTTGAAAGCATATGAGACAGAAGCAATGAAAAAAAGGAGGAGAGAGTATATGTCCATTTTTTTATTTTCCAGAGTGCATGATTATATCAAAGTACAAGAGACTGGAAAGGAAAGTATAATTCAATAACTATTTTTGTATGCAGGTGATAGTTAAAGGGAAATATGTTATTTTGTGGAATTGCTTACCTTCAGGTTGCCTTTTTCGACTCCTTTAATTGGCACTTATAATATTCTGAACTAATTGTGAGGCACAATTAAAGACTCCAGATGTGACTATGATTTAACTTGATGAAAGAAGTCGCAAGACACTGATGATCAATGCTAATGTCTTCCATTCTGCTCAAGACTTGACAACATCATGACTACATCCCACACAGTGTTGTGGCACTGCATTACTTATTTTTCTTACTTTACTCACATATGCCACACATTTGAAATTAATAGATTTCTTCAGATAGCAGCAAATATAGCCAAATATATATGCACTTTTCTGGCGTCAGAGACATAGCTTATTATTGGCAACAAATGATTTACCTCCTTGTAAACTGGGAACAGCACATGTGAAGATTTGCTTTTCTTTTTATAATCGACTATTATAAAGTCAGCTCAGTAAGAGTTAAAGTGAATAACTATTCCCATAAATTATTATGTTGAATGGAAGAAAAATGTTCTTAATCCTGAAAGCCCCTAATAAATAACTCAAATAATTATTTATATTATGAGTTCTGAGTCAGTTTTTGTCCTGTCCTTAACTGCGGTTATGAGTATCTTGCATAATCACCAAAAGGAGAGAGAAAGTAGTTCAGATCCAAAACACTGACATTCACTAGCTCTGCACTCTTCAGCTAGTTATCTCTAAGCCTTGATGTTTTCATTACTGACTCTCCTACAGGATTTCTATTATTAATATATATTATCTACTGGTTAGAATTATATGTTTACACTCTAATTCTTATGAAGATGATGGTACTTACTGGCCAGCTCTGAAAACATGAATACAGGTAGCATTATACAAAACGAGCAAGCTATATTTAGAAATATATATATGCATACTCATACATAAATATAACAAACATCATTTAGTGAAAAAGAGGCCATTGATTTGAATGAGAATAAGGAGAGGTATATGGGAGGGTTTAGAGGGGGGAGAAAGAAGGGGGAATTATATAATTGTATTATAGACTCAACATTATAAACAATCCAAAAAAGGGAGCATATTCTTCTTTCTCCCTTCATATCACCCGTGTTCTACTACCCCACCTTCTTTAAAGGGGAAGAGTAGGGAGGAAAATTTAAGTAGAGAGAGGAATGAGAAGGTAGGAAAGAGAATGGGGGAGGGAATGATAACTAACATAAAAATACTTTTAAAAAAGACATATGTAAATGTAATTTTATTAGCTTTGTAAATATGCATATATTTGAAAATTTATTCAATTATTTATATGTATGTATATATAAAGAATATATATATATATATATATATATATATATATATATATAAAATTTAATAAGTTACCTTACAAAAGAGCTAATGCTCCTCCTGGAAGTCACCTCAAATCAGTACTAGGGATGAGATAACTCCTTCCAGTTGTTGGTTAAGTGTTGTTCTGGAGACCTCCAAAACAATATAGGGTATTGACACTGTTCTTGAATGCCCACTAGAACTTGATATTAAGACACCATTGCTCAAGATTCCATATACTTTGGTCCATAGGGCATGGAAAAATCATGTTACTAACCAGGAAGTTTTTCCTTGCTGGATAGATTTCTTAGAAACAGACATTTTATGTAGGCTGATGTGTAATAAAAAGCATTAACAGTTTACTAAGCTATAAACCACAATATGACTAATAAGGTAAGACATGTCCACAAGTACAAAAGTTACATAATGTTATTGAATTAACCTACTGCTTTTGTATTGGATTTCAGGTTCACTCTTAAGGAGGAAATGCATGCCTATTACTGTAAATTTCGCTAAAAGCCTATGGTTGTAGACGCCACATGTCCAAGAGGTGAACCTATTACTATTATTTTGTAGAATGGGCATAGAAACAAACTTCCCTCTAATGTTATAGCTCTATACCACAGAATAGTGCACCTTTCAAAACTTAGCAGGGTTGTTGTTTTTTTGCACAGTGGTGAAGGTTTAACACAGAGTTTCATAACTGAGCAATGTTCAGAGAATAAGAGTTCATGGAGTACTCAGCTAAAAAAAAAAAAAAAGATTTATTTATTATAGCTTCTCCTTCCCCAGTCTCAGAGACCATTGATAAAGAGGAGTGGAAATACTGTAAGAGCCAGACTTCAATTAAGACTAGAACAAAACTTTGTCTTCTGAACCAAACAGAATCACTGCACTCACAAATCACAGCAGCTGTTGTTGCCTGAACAAGACCTGCAGAAAATCATTCCAATCAGCATTCCATCATGGGGGAGGTTGGGCAGGGCAATGGCTCATGAGTCACTTCTCCTACATGAGGAACTATTGACCACAGATGTCTTCTGGGGGAGGGAATTTAGTTTTTTTTAATATATGACTTATCATAGGTTGACCATATTCCAGTGGATGACTCCATATTCAAAATATATGGGCAACAAAAACTGGGCTGGCTGGGTGTTTTACAAAAAGAAAAGACAGAAAGTTGGGCAGGAGTGGGGCTGTGGGATGGATCTAGGATGAGTTAACGGGAGCAGTGGGAGGTGAAAATGATCAAAATATATTGTGCATGTATAAAGTTCTCAAAGAATTTTAAAAAATTTAGTAAAAGTAAAAGAATATTAGATTTCAACTTATTCACAGGAAACAGAGACTCAAATGGGAAGGGCAAAGAACTTGAAGGTGATATAGGCATGGAAAAAAAAGAGAAAAGTTGAGATAGTCAATAGTAAGAGAAAGTTCTTCAGCTTTTAATCTGGGTGATGAATCATCACTAAGGACCTTTTATATTTAAGATTCCCAGACTTATACTCAAATGAATATTTTTTCTTGTCCTAACATCTAGAAGGCACTTTAAATTGTTCCTAAATTGTTTTAACAAGGACTGGCTTGGACATTAGAGAATGGTTTCTTCTGAACTGATTGGTTGAAGTCTATAGAGATCTTAGTGATTAACCAAAATATTGTCAGATTCAAATATTTGTTTATCATGGTACCATGTTAACAGGTAAAAGACTGTCATATTGAGAATAACTCACATGATAATTTCTTAGAGACTGTTTCAAGGCATTGCACAATGAGAGTCAACCAAAGAATTTATATGGTTTTTATATCATTTTAAAGGGGTTATTTAAATTGGGTAATATTTTTATTTTCAGATGACACATTGGGCCTTTTAAAGATGTAGCTTACAGTTTTATTATTCTTACATCAGAGAATATAGTCTATTCACATTTTTTGATCTAATACATAATCACCATAATTCCCATTCTTGAGATATGTTTCTGTATTCCTTGGTTCTTTCTGAAGCACTGAGGTAGGTTCCACATATTCATTCAGATACCGGCAGGTTCTACCACCCTCTAGAACTGACTTCTAAGATTCCTCTGCTGGCAGATGTTAACACCACCTCATTTATAGAACCTGGAGCTTAATAGTCCATTCTATTTTATTGAAGCATCCAACACCAGTATCTGCTTCACTTGTCTGAGGCCATTCTTTGGTATTATATTTATATTTATGGATGATGCTACTCTGATTACAAAAGGCAGACTGTGATACAGTAAAAATACTCAACTATGATGGATGAAAAAAGTAGATAAATATCCTATTTCTCTAGTTCATTTGGGGTTGCGTAGACATAGAACTTTGGATTCCAGAATAGCATAGTATCTGACTTTTCCAGTTGTTGAACATACAGGGAAACCTGAAATGATATGTAGTCAACTGTTAATGTGTGTCAATGGATGGAGAATGAGGCTAATATGAGATTGAGGTACTATATGAGAACTGTAAGAAATACCAAAATTGTACATGTATGATCACAAATGTTTTTGATGTAATTTAATAAATCATCACTAATACCAACTCAGATAATTAACATATAATTACCATATATGTAGCATATTAAGCAAAATTAATACATAATGCAACATATTTCTGTAATAAACATATTTCAATTCATTATGTAGAGATTAATCATATTATAATCATATATTTTCATGATTCTTCACAAGTATCATTAAAAATGAGAAAATCTTATTAAATCATCATCTTAGCTCTGTAATGTCATAACTCAATATAACTAAGATACGTGTGGTTTTTCAGAGAATGAGTTTTTTTCTGAAAGTTCCATAAGGTGAGAGGCAGAGCAGATAGATTCTTCAGATTGCCATTTTCAGGTGATTGAGTAATAAGTAAAGGCCCAGTTTGGCTCTTGCTCAACCACAGGCTTCACCTTCAAGAACAGGAAGGCACATTGCCCACAGACACCTACCCCACTATTTCTGTACCCTCAAGCAGACAACCTCTGTCCAACCATAGGCCAGGCCTGCTAATATGACCTTTCCAACCCTCCAGGTTCCCTCCAGCAAACACCACACCCCACACAACCACAAGAAGAAAAGTTTTCCTCCAATGAAAACCTCCTCAAAATAATATTAACCTAAAGGAGATGCCTATAAAGATAAAAGAAGCATAAACAACACAAAATAGGTTATACCAGAAAAGACATACAGCTCACCACATAATAATCAAAACACTAAATATACAGAACAAAAAAAATATCAAATGTTGAAAAGAAAAAAGGTCAAGTAACACATAAAGGCAGACTTATTAGAATTACACCTAACTATTACAAATAATGGTGCTATGAACATAGTTGAGCATGTGTCCTTGTGGTATGATTGAGCATTTTGGGGTATATGTGCAAGAAACAACCTAGATGCCTCTCATCCAAAGAATGGGTAAAGAAAATGTGGTACATATACACAATGGAGTACTCCTTAACAGTAAAAAACAATGACATCATGAAATTTGCAGGCAAATGGATAGAACTAGAAAATTTCATGCTGAGTGAGGTAATCCAGACTCAGAAGGATAAACATGGTATGTACTAATTCATAAGTGGATACTAGATGTAAAGCAAAGGATAACCAGACAACAAGGCACAGCTCTAGAGAAGCTAGCTAACAAGGAGGAACCTAAGAGGGACACATGGATTACCCTGGGAAGGGGAAATAGATGAGATCTCCATGAGTCAACTGGGGGTGGGGTGGCAATAAAAGATTAGGGAAGTGGGGATAAGAACATAAAGGAATGGGATGGTTGAGCCGGAACTGGGACAGAACGGGAGAACAAAGAAAGAGAAATCATGGTAGATGGAGGCATCATGAAGATAGGGAGAAACCAGGTGCTAGGGAAGTTCCCAGGAATCCCTGAGGATAATGCCAGCTTAGACTACTAGTAATAGTGGAGAGGGTGCCTGAACTGGCTTACCCCAGTAATCAGATTGGTGAATACCCTAAGTGTCATCATAGAGCCTTCATCCAGTAACTGATGGAAGCAGATGCAGAGATTCACAGCCAGCCACCAGGCCAAGCTTCAGGAATCCAATCAAAGAGAGGGAAGAGGGATTCTATGAGCAAGGGGCTCATCAAGATCCTGATGGGGAAATCAACAGAGAAAAAACAAACCAAATTAGTGGGAACTAATGAACTTTAGACTAATAGCTATGGAGCCTGCATGGGACTGGATAGGCCCTCTACATAAGGAAGACAGTTGTGTAGCTTGGTCTGCTTAAGGGGCTCCCTGGCAGTAGGATCAGGATCCATCCTTGGTGCATGAGCTGGATTTTTGGAGCCAATTACCTATGATGGGACACCTTGTACAGTCTTGATGCAGGGGGAAGGGTTTGGACCTGCCTCAACTGAATACACTAGGCTCTTATGACTCCCCATGGGATGTCTTACCTTATTACCTTGTCAGAGAAGGGAATAAGGGTAAAGGGGTAGATTGAGGGAAAAGGCTAGGGAGGGTGGGAGGAGGGAAGAGAGAGAAGAGAAGGAGATCTGGTTGATATACAAAATGAAAAAAAAATAAAGTCTTATTCATTACAAACAAACTCACAAAAAAGAATTACACCTGATTTCTTAATGGAGATTCTAAAGGCCAGAAGGGCCTTGACAGATGTCCTGTAGACTCTAAGGAGAACACAAATGCCAACCCAGACTACTATACTTGGCTAAACTTTCAATCACTATATGTAGAAAACAACATATTCCATGATAGAGTCAGATTTAAACAATATATCTACAAATTCAGCGCTATAGAAGATACAAAAAAGAAAACTGCTACCAAAGGAGGATAATTACTCCCATACAAACACAGGAAATAAACAGTTTCACACCACCAAACCTAAAGAAGGGAAGCAGATACACACACACACACACACACACACACACACACACACACACACACACACTCCACCAGAACCACCACCACCACCAACAACAAAAAAACAGCAAGAATTAACAATCATTGTTCATTGATATCTCTCAATATCAATGTACTCAATTGCCCAATAAAAAGACAAATATAAACAGAATGGAAGTGAAAACAGTATTCATCCTTCTGCTGCTTACAAGAAACATACCTCAATATCAAAAATAGACATTACCTCAAATTAAAGAGTTGAAAAAGATTTTCTAAGCAAATAAACATAAGAAAGCTGAAATAGCTATTCTAGTATCTAAAAAATTAGACTTCAAATCAAAATTAATCAAAAGGCATGGAGAAGAACATTTCATACTGATCAAAGGAAAAATCTGTGTCAGTTCTTAACATCTATGTCTTGAATACAAAGGCACCCAACTTTGTAAAAGAAACATTACTAAAGCTTAAACTGCACATTGACCCTCACATGTTAAGAGTTGAAGACTTCAGTACCCCACTTTCAACAATGGACCATATATCCAAACAAAAACTGAACAGAGAAACACTGCAGCTAACAGATGCTATGAAACAAAACAAAACAAGCACACCCAAGAGGAGTAAATGGCAGGAAATAAAGTGAGAGCTGAAATCAATAAAATAGAAACAAAGGGAACAATACAAAGAATCCATGAAACAAAGAATTGATTCTTTGAGAAAATCAACAAGATAAACAAATCTTTATCCAAACTAACTAAAGACAGAGAAAGAATATTTGAATTAACAAACTCAGAAGGGAAAAGGAGGACATAACAACTGATACTGAGAATATCAAAAGAATCATTAGGTCATACTTCACAAACATGTACTCCACAAAATTGGAAAATATAAAGGAAATGGATAATTTTCTTGATAGATAGGCCCTATCAAAGTTGAAGCAACATCAGATAAACAATTTAAACAGACCTATAACCCCTAAGGAAATAAAAGTAGTCATTAAAATCTCTTAAACATCTCTCTGGGAAGGGGAGACAGAATAGATTTTTGAGGGGGTGGACTGGGGACAAGAGGGGATGGGAACAGAAGAAATCAGTTGCCAGGGAAGGATGGAGGGAGAGAGTACTGGGAGAGGTAACTGGAATTAAGGAGCCTTTGGGAGTGAGGTGGAAACTGTGCAATGGTTACTCCCTAGACTCTGCAAGGGTGACTGTAGCCAGAAGGTTTCTCTAGTCCCAAGTTCCTTGTGTCCCAACTGGCTCTGGGGACCCTCAGCCCTTTTAAAATAATCATTCAGAGGCTTAATATTATTTACAATTGCATGGCCTATGGCAGGCTTCTTGCAAGCTAGCTTTTATAACTTAACCTGTTTCTATCAATCTATGTTTTGCCACGTGTTCCATGGCTTACTGATGTGCTGGCATGTTGTTCCTTGGGTGGCATGCTGGCATCTCTGCCTCTGTCTTTCTTCTTCCTCTCTCTCTGCTTGGATTTCCACCTGCCTCTAAGCTGCCTTGTCATAGGTCATTGCAGCTTTATTTATCAACCAATCAGAGCAACACGTATTTGAGAGACATGTCACAGCAGGTAACCCTATGGAAGACTCCTACAAATGGGGGATATGGAGCCTGAATTGGCCATCTTCTGTAAGCAGGCAAGGCTTCCAGTGGAGGGACTTGGATACTAAACCAGGCACAAAACCTTTGACCAACATTTATTTTTCCTGCCTGCAAGATATGCTGAGATAAATGTGGCGTAGAACTTGTGTAAGTAGCGAAACAATTGTAGCTTGAGTTTTCCTGCCTTGCCCACAGTCAGGACAAATCTCTGCCACCCGCCAGTCCCACAGCCGCTCAGACCCAACCAAGTAAACACAGAGACTTATATTGCTTTCAAACTGTATGGCCGTGGCAGGCTTCTTGTTAACTATTCTTATAGCTTAAATTAACGCATTTCTACCAATCTATACCTCGCCACGTGGCTGGTGGCATACCGGCATCTTCACATGCTGCTGGTCATGGCGGCGGCTGTGGCGTCTCTTGCCTTCCTGTTCTTTCTTTTTTTTCCTCTCTGTTAGTCCCGCCTATATATCCTGCCTAGCCACGACCAATCAGGTTTTATTTATTGACCAATCAGAGCAACTTGACATACAGACCATCCCCCAGCACAGCCAAGTGCAGACCATCTCAAACACCTGCACTCAGGCCCATGGTCCTAATCATCCTCTATACGGACCTGCTGGGTAACGCCACAAAGAACCCAAGAAGGGCTCCCACAGGACATACAAATCATCCCACAGCAAACAATGACTAGTCAAACTTTAGACCCAAGTCACAAGAGTGAGCCCAAACTTGACACTGACTGGCAGGCAAGCAACCAGAAGCTGAATAGCCTAGAAACCTAGGATAGAAAGAAACATGACTGAAAAATTCTATGAAATGATTCCAGATGATGCTCTGCTATATTCATAGACTATAACCATCATTGGAGGGACTTCATACAGCAGCTGATGGGATCCGATGCAGAGATCCACAACCAAATATTAGGCAGAGGTTGGGGAACACTATGGGTCCAAGAACACCAGTAGAACACAGCTCACAGAATCAAATAATAGGGGCTCACAGAGACTGAAGCAGCAATCCCAGAGCCTGTATGGGTCTAACTTAGATCCTCTGCAGATATGTTATGGTTGTGTAGCTTGGTGTTCTTGTAGGACTAATGTGGGATGTCCTTCTGTATGCTGTGAATATGTGTTGCTCTCGTTGATTGATAAATAAAGGTGCTTTGGCATATGACATGACAGAATAGAGCCAGATGGGAAATCTAAGCAGAGATACAGGAGAAGAAGGGTGGAGTTGAGAGAGTTGCCAGCCAGCCACCAAAGGAATAAGTTGCCAGAGTACCACCGTTAAGCGATGGGCCATATGGTGATACCCAGATTAATAGAAATGGGTTAATTTAACTTGTAAGAGCTAGTTACTAATAAGCCAAACATTCTGTTGCTGGAGAGCTTCTCTCCATTTCCCACCAAGCCCCGCAGTCCCACAACCCACATATAAAATAATCACTCAGATGCTTATATTACTTATAAATTTTATGGCCATGGCAGGCTTCTTGCTAACTGTTCTTATATCTTAAATTAACCCATTTCTATAAATCTATACCTTGCCACATGGCTCGAGGCTTACTGGCATCTTTACATGATGCTTGTCCTGGCAGTGGCTGGCAGTGTCTCCCCCTTCTTCTTCCTGTTCCCCCAATTCTCCTCTCTCCTTGTTCCACCTATACTTCCTGCCTGGTCACTGGCCAATTAGTCTTTTATTTATATAGAGCGATATCCACAGCACTTTCCCTTTTCTTCTTTTTTTAAAGAGGAAGGTTTTAACTTTAACATAGTAAAATTACATATAACAAAACAATTATGGAGCAAGAATTACAGTTACAATATTAAAGAAGATATCCTATCTATATTATATTTGTGAGTTTAAGGTCTTATATCTAACTTATCTTTTCTCATAACTGAGGAAATTACAACTATCTAGTATTCAACAACATCAAAGACCTCAGAAGGATATAATATCACCTGATAAATGGGAGAAGGATGTAAGCAACTTTCAGGAGTCTTGCAGGGTAGACAGAGACAGCTGACAGCCTGGACAGTCACCTAATGTTCCTTTGTAAAGTTGGGGCATCTGTCTTCAGCTCACAGGACTAGAGTCTCTCCGTCATTTTTTTCAGTGTTCTGTAGAATGTCTGGCAGTTTTCTCTGTGAAGCAGGAACCTGAAGGACCATCTTGTCAAGCAAATTTCAGTGGTCATCCTTCCATGGGTCTTGCATGTCCAGTCGATCAAGCAGTCCAGGCAAGAACAGTTTCTGGCCAAAATGGTTATCTTTGTCAAGGTGAAGATAAACTCCATATGGAGTGTCTTCGACGCCCATCCTCCTCTTCAATGTAAATCCAGTGCTGCCAGGAGCTGACATGTCTCACTGTCCAGAACATCTAGATTTTTAAAACATTTTAAATGCCATATTCTGTAGGTCTTTGAAGTATTTGAAGACTACCTATCTAACTGAAATATATCTATGTATACCTAGAAGACTTAACAAACATGGCTATAAATATGATTATCATAGATGACTAATTATTAATTTATTTCTTAATTATCCATTACAATTTTAAATGAGTTACATAAACATAATACCTCAAACAAGAATAGAAATATATATACAGTATAACAAAAATAACTTTAAGTTTGTATCAATAAGCTAAAATCTATACCAATGTAAAACATTTTAAACAAGTTGTTGTTCTTTAAAAGTAGGTTCATTAATCTACCCTTTTATCTTATCATCTCTATATCCTATATATCTATATCATATCCCCTTTTCTTTTTTAGAAAGAGATTGCATTTATAATCAACCTGTTTTAAATGAAAATATTGGTTTTTCTCTGTCCCACACCAGAGGGCTCTTCTGATTTGGGACACAAGAATCTCTTAACCATTTTTTTAAGCAATATGTCTGGGTTTAGAGGGGGAGTGAGCCAATTCCACCTCTAAAGCCAGCTTGGTATATTTGGGATTTTGGGCATAGCATCTCTTACTACTTCCTGCTGGAAGGGGCCACTGTATCTTATGGGGAAGCAAAGAAAATTTTAGGCTTATGGGGTAGTCTGTGAGGCTGTATTATGTGAGCCAGTTGCCTTGAAATCGTTCTAGATGTTAGATTATCTGGGAAATGGTGTCATCGGACAACTTTTAGGGGGTCTTGGCTGGTCAAACCTGATGTATCTTAATCTGGAACAAACCCATAGCCTCTGGCTTTCTGTGGAAACAAAAACAGAACCTCTTTTCCAAAGCAACATATCCTTACATCCAAATTTTGAAGTCAAGGTATCTTTAAAATATACATATTGGTTTAATTCAACATCTTTTTCCATCAAATGTTTTTTCGCAGTTAAAAATCCCAGACAACACAATCCAGATTGTCTCTGTAATATTCATCTTTACATGGCTTTTTTTAATATTAATTTACCTTTTTTTTGTTTCTTTCAAGCCTACATATATTTTACACATATTGTAAACTATTTCATCTGAATCCATCTTATTGTGAACCTATTGCTTTAAACTGCAGCATTCTAAGACTGAAACAGCACTGTGGCTGCTGCCTCTGCCCACTTCAGCTTCCCAAAATGGCGGTGGTATGTTTTCCACCAGCTCTAAGAACCATCAAGTCTCAGAAATAGTGTGTCTATGCTTTTATCAACGTATCGTGTAGCCCAGAAAACTCTCTCTCTCTCTCTCTCTCTCTCTCTCTCTCTATATATATATATATATATATATATATATATATATATATGTATATATATATATATATTAGTAAAGACTAAATCTACCACACAGTGTAATGTGCCCCTGGCAGGAGCCTCATTCCTGCCATACTGCTGGTCAAACGCACACACCAGGAACCCTCTAATAGTTCAAACCAGTGTTTTGCCATGTCTAGCTGCCAGTATGAGACATGAAGCAGGAACCTGTTTTTGGCTCTGCTCATAATTGATTATTAAATATTCTCAGGTTTAAGGTGAAAATTCAAGCCATTGGGTGCTATTTTTTTTCTTTTACTTATAAACTGTATGGCCTTGGCAGGTTTCTTGCTAAGTGTTTTTATATCTATACCTTGCCACGTGGCTCGTGGCTTACTGGCATCTTTACATGATGCTTGTCCTGGCAGTGGCTGGCAGTGTCTCCCCCTCCTTCTTCCTGTTCCCCCAATTCTCCTGTCTCCTGGTCCCACCTATAAGTGTTCCTGCCTGGTCACTGGCCAATCAGTCTTTTATTTATATATAGTGATATCCACAGCACTTCCTCTATTCTTCTTTTTTAAAAAGAAATGTTTTAACTTTAACATAGTAAAATTACATATAACAAAACAATTATCGAGCAAGAATTAGAGTTACAATATTAAAGAAGATATCCTGCTCAGCTAGTTCAGTCGGTAAAACATGGGACTCTTAATCCCAGGGTCGTGGGTTCATGCCCCATGTTGGGAGCCAGATATTGGTGAAATTATTAAGGCCACTCCACATAGTTAAAAGGAGGATTTATTTAGTGGGTAACTTACAAAAAAGGGAAAGGTAGGTCGTGGGGTCTGGGGAAGGTGTATCGAAGTCCAGTGGTGTTCTCTGGAGCTCTGCTCAGCCAACCTCCACTGCTTAGGGTCCAGGAACAGAGAGCGCATGCTGGCCCATCTCAGGTCTCTTGGCACCTCCCTTGTAGGCATGACAGTTGCCAAAGCCTCAATGGGGGGGTTGTAATTTCCAGATCAAAGCTGGAATGGCTACCCACTACACATTCTATAATTAATATAAGTCTCTGAGTGATTATTTGGAACCAGCTATGGTATCACGCAGGACAGGAAAATCTCTGGCTACAAATGGAAGCCAACTTGGGGTGCCAGATGTAATGTAAATTCTAATTGGTCTTAATAATAAAAACCCAGAGTCAGACGTCATTACTTGGGAGGCATACACCTTCAATCCCAGCACTCAGGAGGAGGAAACAGTAAGTGATATGACTGAGCAGAGAGAACAAATGATAAGGCAGGGTGGAGACAGGAGCTTGCCCCCTTTCAATCTGAAGATTCCTAGAGGTAAGAAGTTTTTCTAGTGTCTGGCTGCCCTGATCTTCCAGTATACACCCTGATATTTGACTCTGGGTTTTTGTTGTTAAAATCAATTAGAATTCACACTACATGGGAATCTTAACTGTGGGAGTACAGACTGTCTTTGACTCTTTCACCTGCTTATGGGACTCTTTTCCTCCTACTGGGTTGCCTTATCCAAGCTTGCTATGAGGATATGTACATAGACTTATTGTAACTGTTTATGTCGTGTTTAGTTGATATCCCTGGGAGGCCTGTACTTTTCTGAAAGAAAAAGGAGGAGGAGTTGGTGTGAAAGAGAGAGAACGTGGGTAGGAGAGACTAGAAGGAGAGGAGGGAAGGGCAACTGTGGTTAGGATGTAATATATGACAGAAGAATATATAAATAGTTAAAAAATAAAAGTCTTTCAACATAAAAGAGCCCAGGGCCAGACAATTTTAACACAGAATTCAAACAGTCCTTCAAGGAAGAGTTAATGCCAATGCTCCTCAAAGTATTACACAAAAAGAAACAGAAAGTCCATTGCCAAACTCATTCCATAAGACCACAGCTACCCTAATAGTCAAACTACAGAAGATTCAACAAAGAAAGAGAATTAAAGACTATTTACCTTATGAACATAGGTGCAAAAATACTCAACGAAATGCTTGGTAACTGAATCCAAGAACACATCAAAAAGAATATTCACCATGATCAAGTAGGCTTTATCTCAGAAATACAAGGATGATTCAACATATAAAAATCAACCAATACGATTCACCATATAAACAAACTGAAAAAAAAAAACCACATGATCATCTCATTGCATGCTGAAAATAACTTTGACAAAATCAAACGCACAAAACTTAAATGGTATTATTAATAAAAACAAGCCTGGAGCCAGGTATTTGGGTAAATGCTGGAAGATCAGAGAAGCAGAACAAGCCACAGCCACCTTACCTTGCCAATTCCTCAGCTGATCCTGTTTCCTCAGACTGGAAGCTTCTGAGTCCTCATCCAAGTGGATCTCAGCTGAACTGTGCTGATCAAAACCTAAAATCTTAACCAACCTAGTTCCTAGTTTTCACACCTTATATACCTTTCTGCTTTCTGCCATCAATTCCTGGGATTAAAGGCATGAGTCACCATGCCTGGCTGTTTCAAGGGTGGCTTTAAACTCACAGAGATTCAGATGGATCTCTGCCTCCCAAATGATAGGATTAAAGGTGTATGTGCCACCATTTTCTGGCCTCTATATCTAGTGGCTGTTCTGTTCTCTGACCCCAGATAAGTTCATTAGGATATACAATATTTTGGGGAACACAATATCACCACAAGGCTACTCATATGTCAGCTTTGATTTTGACACAGATAATTGCTATACAGGTCTTCTGCCATTTGTCTATATGTAAATGAGTATATAGATTTATATTTAATTGCACATTAAGTTTGAGACATGTAAGGAATGAGGGTAGGGCCTCATAGATGAACCATAGTTCAGACTTTTGTAATTTGAGAGCAAATTTACATTGTCCCTTTCAGATAATTATTGCCCAACGAACACATCATTTAATGATTGTGGACTTCTTAGAAGGCTAAGCCATTTTTGGCCAATAATTTATGGGAAATTTTAATATTTCCATCATAAACTTGATATTGTAGGATTCAGCAAGTTACATCATGACAACTGAAATAACATTGTTCAATCTGTTTATAATACACTTATCTCCTTTTTAAATAAAAATGTTTTTTCATGCATCATATACTGATCAGTTTCTCTTCCCTCATCTCCTACATCCTCCCTACCTCCTCACCTTCCAACTCAGCATCTGTTTCTTTAGTAAACCAAGAATCCAAGAGAAAAATCCAAGAAAAATAACCCACCAGGAAAGCAAAACAATCAAACAAATAAAAGCAAAGAAAAAAAATCACAAGAAACACCTAATCACATCTACACAAATCCATAAAAACAGAATCTAAAACCATAATATACAAGCAAAAGAGTAGTAAAGTAAAAATTGACCAAACAAAGCAATATTATACAAATACAAAAATCCCACTGGGTTCCATTTGTGTTGGCCATCTACACTCTTCAGTCTTTATTAGGAGTTAGTATAAACAGGTGCACACAAGTTGCACTTGACAGCCTGCAGGTTCCTGTAATTTGTAGTTCTTTACAGTAGCACCCTCTCCCTATCCTCCATCAGTACTTAAGTTCCCCAGAGAATTTCTTCATAGCTACCAAATTGAAGGTAAGCTGTAGCCTGGTTTATAAATAATTCAGCACAATAATCTGGAAAAACACAGTAGTGGACAACAGCAATACCAATGCACTTCACAGGGGAAACTAACACACTTTTGTATAGAAAATCTCGCCATACAATAGTCAATCTTGTAGTTCTGCTTAGAAAGACAACTAACAGCAATTCCACAGACATGTTGATCCTTACACAGTTGGTATGTGCTTGGGTTGAGATTCAGAACACAGAGGAAGCATTATTTGATAACTCTTGATTAGGGATAGATGAGTGGTATACAGAGCCACACTCACAAATAAACAATATTTTAAATTAATGCTATTAAGCTACTCTAAAATATGTATAGTAATATATTGTCTAAACAAGTGTCTCTCTGATGACAATCATCATTGGACCTGTGTTCATCTGCTTCATGGATTCTATGCACTTTCACTGCTTTATATATGTTCAGATCTGTCTTTTCTGTTTTAATTCAGGCTATTACAGTTTAAATCTTTGAATGCACTGAATATTTCCAACACATGTATTTTTTGATATTTTAATTATCTAATATTTCTCTTAGTTTTTGATGCAATTTCTAGACTCTGTGATATTATTAAAGAGTGATTTATGAAAACATCATTAGTAGTCAAATGCATTGGTCATTGTATCTAAAAATGCACATCTATAATTATTTTCCTGTGCATTTTCTTCCAGAAGTATTAGCTTCATATTTCAGCTTTGATCTTGGATTCATTCTGAAATATCAATTTTGGCTTGCAATGTCTACATCTTTCTGATACCATTTTTATTCCTATTTTACTTTGACATTCAGCTGAGATATTTTCTGCTTATCTATACTCTAGTTATGTTATTACTGCTTTGCTGATGGCATTGAAGATACTATTTATTTTATATATTATTGATTTCTAGTATTTCATTGGATGCTCTTGCTAAAAATCCCACGTCTACCATAATCATTGTTCTTTCCTTCCTGTATGGCATTTATTTTTTCTACTAGACCAAAATTATAATAGTTTTTATTTTAAATATATGCATCTATTCCAATTTGAATGACATTAATAAGTTTTTGTTGCAGTTGCCTTTTCATCTTTTTTCCTAATTTTTAATTATGACTTCTAACTTTTGGTTGGTCATTGGACTTGCCTTCTCTTGCTGTGATAAATACCATGACCATAAAGAAAGAGTCTATTTGGTTTACATGGTACAGTCTGTCACCAAGAAAAGCCAAAGCAGGAACTCAAAACAGAAACTGAGAGGAAGAACCTGAAACAGAGATCCTGAAGAATGCTGCTTACTAGCTTGATCACCATGCCTTGCTCAGCTTGCCTTCTATTTTTTTTAATATTTTTATTTTATAATTAACTTAATTTTACATATCAGCCATGGATTCCCCTGTCCTCCCTCCTCCAGTCCCCCAGCCCTCTTCTCCATCCTCCCTCCTCCCAGGACCCCAGATCTTCCCCCCAATCCACTCCCCATTCCTACCTCCTCCAAGGCAAGGTCTCCCCTGGGGAGTCAACCCAGCCTGGTAGACTCATCCAAGGTAGCTCCAGTCCCCTCCTCCCTACCCTGAGGCTGAGCAACATGTCCCAGCATAAGCCCCAGGCTCCAAAAAGCCAGCCCATGTACCAAGGACAGGTCTTGGCTCCACTGCCTGGGGGCTTTCCAACAGTTCAAGCTAATCATCTGTCTCACTTATCCAGAGGGCCTGGTCCCAGTCCATGGGGGCTCCTCAGTCATTGGCTCCCAGTTCATGCAATTCCACTAATTTGGCTATTTGTCCCTGTGCTTTTTCCAATCATGGTCTCAATATCTCGCTCACACAATCCCTCCTCTCTCTCACTGATTGGACTCCTTGAGATCCACCTGGGGCTCGGCTGTGGATCTCTACATCTGTTTTCATCAGACACTGGATGAGAGTTCTATCATGACAGCTGGGGTGTTTGGCCATCCAGAGCAGGTCAGCTCAGGCACTCTCTCGACCATTGCCAGTAGTCTACAGTGGAGGTATCTTTGTAGATTTCTGGGGTCCCAGCTTGCCCTCTTAAACAAGCCAAGCCACCTACTCACACCCTCTGGGGGCTAGTCTCACCCACATAAATAACCAGTGTTCCACAGACTTGCCTTCAGTCTAATAAAATGGGCACAATTCCTTAATTGAGCTTGTCTTCTTTCCAGGTGACTCTATTTTGTGCAGTTAATGAATACTAAATGTAACAGTGCTATTGAAAACAAATAATGTTATATTAGATGTGTATGCTTTTAATGTGAAGTTACCCTAAAATATAAATAAGTCTTTCTTCCCTCTGCTTCTAAACCTTTTGGTCACACATTTGCAAGCTTGAGGAAACACAGATAATACAGTGAATAGGCGTTGGTATGAAGAAGAGTCATGATAATGTAGTAAGAATTTGGGTCATCTTGAGCATCTTATGTAGCTACTTCAGATTTTTTTTCTCTCTTCACTCCTTGTCATCTCATATTCCTTGGTACTGGAAAGTCTGTGTGCTGCAATTTTCCTGCTATAACCCAAAGACTTTAGGGAGAAACCTGAAGTTTTTCCATGTCCTGTGTCTCAGCTGTTTGCCATTTCCAGTGTTTGCCTTTCCCTTTTATGTCTGGGCCACGCAGGACCTCCTATACTCCAAAGTCCTGATCCCATCTCTTGTTGCAAATGTCCTCTGTCCTCCAAGAACTCATTCCTTCTTGTCTTCACTCCTTTTCCCACCCACAAAAGACATGAAGCCTGAAGCTGACAAGTGGGGCAGAATTTTGTCAGATGTCACAGAGGTTCAGAACTGCTTCATGGATTCTTTGTGTTTCACAGGAAAAGGAAAATTATACACTAATGAGTGGGGCTGTGGCTTTTAACCTTTTTAATCCCTTCTAACATTTTAGTCCTCATTTCGCCTTATGTACTCATCTTTCTTTTCCTACTTCTTTTGTTAGCTAACGGCTTTACTAAGTGTCCTAGAAAAACTATCTCAATTACTTATGGCCAATCACAAACTTTGCATGTCAGCACATAAGCCATCTAATGATTTCCACCTTTTATATTTGAATGAACTTTTGTCTAGGTGTTACATTCTAGATTAGATATTATTTTTCCAAAGATGTTGATATGTGGATTTCAAGTATAATTTGTTGTTTAGAAGAGATCCGCACTTTAGCCAACTTTTATTTATAATCATTGTTTTAAGAAATTTAATGCTCTAGAAACTTTTTAAAAAGACTTTTCCACCCTAAATTTGTAAGTGTAAGGTGAAACTCTCCCTATGTGTTCTCTTAAAAAAGACTTAGTTATTTTCATTTCATACATATGAGTATATTGTGTACATGTATTTCTGTGTACTACATGTGCACACTGCTCAGAGGCAGCCAGGAATATGAATTGGATTCCCTGGAACTGGGGCTATGGAGGTTGTTAGCCAGCATATGAGTGCTGAGAATTGAATCTGTGCGGTTGATACATTGTGCACCCTAATAAACTCATCTGGGGGTCAGAGATTATTATATTATGTTAAACTATATTAAACATAGGTTTAGGCAGTGGTAGCAAACTCCTTTAATCCTATTATTCCGGAGGCAGAAGTCAGTCTGGATCTCTGTGAGTTCAAAGTCACAGAAAACAGCCAGGCATGGTGACATACACCTTTAATCCAAGGAAGTGATGGCAGGAAGCAAAAAGGTATATAAGGTGTGAGGACCAGGAACTAGAGTGTTGTTAAGCTTTTAGGCTTCTAGCAGCAGTTCAGAACTAGCAGCTGAGATCCATTCAGGGTAGGACTCAGAGGCTTCCAGTTTGAGGAAACAAGATCAGCTGAGGAACTGGCATGTGAGGTTGCTCTGTTTCTCTGATCTTTCAGCATTCTCCCCAATACCTGGCTCAGGGTTTGTTTTTGTTAATAAGACCTTTTAAGATTTGTGCTACATATCTGGATCCTCTGGAAAAAAATGGCCAATGTTCATATCCATTGAGCTATCTCTCAGGCCATATCTATTACATTTTTACTTATTTTAATGTTAGGGAAACACTTTCCAATGGGAAGAAATCATGTGTCTTTTCTGTTGAATAAACAGCTTTTGTTGTTCTCTTACTCAATCCTCTGTGCCGTCAAGATCTAAATAAATACAGGACGTTTTTAAACTATCTTTTTATGGTAATCTCATACAGTAGTAGCATTTTATAGTTGTTCATGTTTATATGATGTCTGGCTGACTCACTTCTTTGCCTGAATGTGGCTAGATTTACTTTGTAATGTACTCTGCCTAATTTGGAGGAAAGAAGGTTACAGATTATTTATTTTACTCACTTTTGAATTCTTATATACAGCTCTGAATTTAAAAAGTATATCCAGGCCTAAATCCTGAAGATTTTCATAAATTAGTAAAGGTAATACTTTCATTTCCTCCTCATACATACAAGTGTTTTATATTTATTATATTTAAAATACAAGCACTTACAGACTTTAATATTAATTTAATTTTGTTTTGGGAACATTATAAATAGATGAGTATTGCATCTCTGTAACTCTCACCTCTCCCTCACCTCCAAATGCTCCCTTGTCTCCTTTATCCATCTCAAATTCGTGACCTTTTTTTAGTTGTTATTTTCACACACACACACATGTATAAGCGTGTGTATACTTGTGTGTGTGTATATGTGTGTGTGTGTGTATGTGCAAATATATACAGATGTACATGCAACATAGTAATGCCATTTAGCATTGCTCATGTGTAAGAGTTAAGACCAATTGTTCTAACTTGGCAACCTATGCAGGAGATTACCCTCTTAGACTTTTAAATTAGTTATTGTTTTATTATATATTAATATATATATTAATTATTATATTATATGAAATATGTGAGAGTAGGTATGCACAAAACACAGCCCATGTATGACAGTCAGAGGCCAATTTTTGGGAGTTGCATATTCACCAGTGATTCCAGGGAATCTAAGTCAGGGGTCAGACTTGGAAGCAAGTGTTTTGCAAATAGCCATTTCACCAACTTGATTCATAGACATTTTTATTTGAATGATGAAAAATAACCTTATCAAACTATTAACACTTACTTAAGTAATTTTTATTCACTAATAACAAGAAAATTCTATCTTTTAATCCTGTGATGTAGTGGTTTATTTGAGAAGCAGCTTTGAGCCACATATAGAAAAAAAAATAACAGAGATTTTCACCAAAAGAAAAACACACAAGGAATGCTCTGGCATGTTTCAGCAGACTTTCCTTGTGGGACATACTCAGCTAGAAATATTAACTGAAACAGCCAATATTACTTCATGAATGAAAACTCAAGATTTATGTCATTTAAGAATGCAATAATCATTCTCAAAACAATGAAATGTTGAATTTTTTTAACTGTCATTGTGTCAAGGGAAGCCTTGATATGAAACTACTATTATATAGATGAGAGTTATTAAAGAGAAAAGGTCAGGATGTCAAGAATAAATAAAATGATATGGCAACATTTACAGACTTCCAAAAGAAAGACACACATTTTGAAACCATTTATTTCAAAGAAAGATCAAAACAATTTTAATATATTTCTTACTGAGAAGTTTATTGACTATGATTCCAGTGTGAATGTCAATTTACTCTGTAGAAAAGTCTATCATTCACTTCTGAAGTGAAACTCTGTCAGAGCTAAATGGATAATTTTTACATTATAATGAAGTATCAGTCTATAGCATATACATCTCCTTTGTGAAATATTTCTCTCTCAGGATTTTTCACTTTCCTCCTGCTTTTCTATTCCCATGTTCTCTTCTCTATATACTGTGTGACTGTCTCTACTTACTCTTAGACTTAGGTTTCTTTTTAATGGACTTAACATGTCTATAAGTATATTAACCTTTTTGTATATTAGTTCTCTTTTTAACAGCTTCAGTTTATAGACATTCTTATTTAATTGATAAAAGTCATTTGCTTTATGTAAGTTCATTATGGTTCTTAGCAATCTATGAATAATACCCCCCAACTTATGTACCATAGGCAGGTACAATTAATATGTAAATAAACATGTGTATTACTACCCACTAGACAAAAGTCACAACTCCTGAAATAGAAGAACTGTGAGTCATGTGGCATTAGAAGTACACATAATATTAACATGAATAATTTGTTTTGTAAAACAGTATTTTTTCCATTTCATATGTTTTAATAAGAATTGTCACTTCAAAATACTAGCCTTGAAAATAAATTACAGTAACGTAAATGAATATTTCTCACTTATTCTATTATTCTCTGAAACTTCAGAACTTTGATTAAAACAATTCTGTGGATACCTGTGTCACCACATTTTGATGACAATTCAAACTGAAAAAGAATGTCTGATTTAATAACATGAGGTGAGAGATAGAACAGAACAAGTTGAGCCAGAGGCAATTTATATTTTAAATTTATATTTTAACATCTTTGATGTGTTCATATACTTGGAATGTTTGATATAATTGATTGATTTTGGCATCAACTAGACAACATATCCCCAAATCATATGCCTGAGACATGCAACTCTATAAGCTATCAATGAATAGATGTGATTCCTATAGAGTTGTAACTAGAAAGAAATTGAAATGAATAACAAAAATGAGCCCATATATCTTAACAATAAGATGCTCTCTAAAGTAGTTTGATACTTGATAAATATATGTATGTAACATTAAATTCAGCTCCTTAGACTGTAAAATTGAGTATTTTTAGTATGTTAAAAGGTATTTGTACCAATCACCAGCCAATTTACATTTTTTTTCCTATAAAGAAACTTGACACCTCCTGGATACTTTGTCCTTTTTCTGTGTGTCTGAACACGTCAAAGCAATCACTGATTCTTCTTTAGATATCCCAGCTACTGACATACATATGAAAGGAATCATAAATGCGTGTACTTTGATTATTGTCCCCTTTTACTTAGCATCTTCTCAATGTTCAGCCATGGTTCAGTATATAACAGCATCTTCCTGTCTACGCATTATTTCACTGTAGGTGTAAAGTTCTTTTATGTCTCCATGAGTCTATGGGCATGAAAATCATTGTCAACATTATGGATGATGCAATGTTAATATTAACATCCATGTGAAAGATATGCTTTTATGTGTCAAACTGTGGTGTAGGTTGGAATTGCCATTAAGATAGTATAAGTTTTAGAAATTAGCACTGCTAATCATACTCTTTTATATTTTAAATGTTCTACTTGTTAAATAATGCTATCTTATAGTGAAATTTGCAATGAAACAGAAACTGACAAAAATTATTGACTCAAAAGACACAAAACCATATATCAGCACTGAGATTTATAATCATCTATAGCAAGCTTTCTTGTTGGACTATCTTTGGATTGCCATCCTACAAATAGTGACCTGGAGACATTAATTATGAAAGATTAGCCTTTAGCTTCGGTTTGTCTCAACTAGCTTTTATATCTTTAATTAATCCATTTATATTCATCTATGTCCTGCCATGTGGCATTACCACTCTTCCATCTTGTAACTCCTGTTTCCTCTCTGTGTCTTACTGTTGACTCTGTCTTTCTTCTCTCTAGAGTTCTTTTTCTTCCCAGAAGTCCCTACTATACTCTCCTGCCTAGCTATTGGCCATTCAGCTGTTTTTTTTGTTTTTGTTTTTGTTTTTTTTTTTTTTTGATTTTTTGAGACAGGGTTTCTCTGTGTAGCTTTGCGCCTTTTCCTGGAACTCACTTGGTAGTCCAGGCTGGCCTCGAACTCACAGAGATCCACCTGCCTCTGCCTCCCAAGTGGTGGGATTAAAGGCGTGTGCCACCACCGCCTGGCCAAAAAACACTGACGCCCGAACAGGGACTTGAACCCTGGACCCTCAGATTAAAAGTCTGATGCCCTACCGACTGAGCTATCCGGGCTCTTCCATTCGGCTTTTTATTACACCAATCACAGCAATACATTTTCACACAGTGTACAAATTTCCCATTTTGTCTAATTAAGATGGAAAAGTTCTAACTCTAACATTGTAAAACTATGTATAAAAAGAATAATTATCAGGAAAGAATTACATTAAAAATAACCAGTGCATTCATATTTGGCATATTCAGAGAAAATACTATATTATCTATCCTGTCTTGATAAGTCCACAGTTTTGTACCTAATTTACTTTCTACTATAAATAGGAAAAGCTGGAACTATAATTGTCTACTCTTCAACCCCATCAGAGACCCAAGAAAGATAGAATATTACCTGAGTAAACAGGAAGTGCCGAGCAAAAAACTTCTAAGACTATAGAAATGAAGAAGACATCTGGATGTCTGAACAGTCAATACAAGGTTCCTCTGCAACATTGGCTTCCATTCAGCCTACAGGCCTAGAATATTTGACATATTTTTTTGTGTATGTGAAGCAGGAAGTTTTGAAGGACCATACTAACTTGTTTTGGCAAGTTTCAGCATTTCCCTTCTTTTGTGTCCTGCTTGTCCAGTTTAGACAGCATACTGTCAGCAGTGAGGTAAGGGCAGTTTCTTGCTCAAATAGATAACTTTGTAACAATGAAAGCAAACTCCATATGGAAGTTCTTCAATGTCCATCACCTTTTTTTAAGTAAATTGTTGATTCTGGGAGCAGACCTGTCTCACTGTCATGAAAAGCCTTAGATTATTAAAACATTTTAAATGCCATATTCTGTACATCTTTGTAGTGTTTGAAGACCATCTGTCTACTTAAAATATATCTGTTTGACCTTGAAAACATACCAAAATAACTATAAGTTTGATTGTTATAGATGACTAACTACTAACCTGCATTTCTTAATTATCATAAGTAATTTTTGATAATAACTTTTAAGGACTAGAACTTTACATTACATTCTTAAATGAGCTGCATAGGTACAATACCTTAAATAAAAGATAAAATATATATACAATATGACAAGAATAACCTGAAATTTTTATACACAAATCCAGGCTTAACAAACATGCTAAAAGAAAAACTCCAACCTAAGAAGGCTTACTACAATTGTAGAAACACAGGGAATAAATAATCTCAGATGAGCAAAAAAGGAAAAGAAACATATACACACACACATACACCACCACCACCACCAACAACAACAACAACAACAACAATAAAATAACTAGAAATAACAATTGGCATCTCTCAATATCAGGGCACTCAATTCCCTAATAAAATGACACAGACTAACAGGATGGGTGCAAAATCACTACACATTCTTCTGCTTCATCCAATAAACACTGCTATATCAAGAACAGGCATGTAGTTTTCTCTTAAGGTTCCACCAAGCCCCAGCAGTCCGACAGCCCACTTATAAAATAAACACACAAACACTTATATTATATACAAACTGTATCGCCATGGCAGGCTTCTTGCTAACTGTTCTTTTTTTTTTTCCACCACAGGCAATTTATTTTGTTCTATTCATTCACAGTTAATACAGAAAATACTTGGAAACATTTCCATATAATGTTTGACACAGAAATCATCAAATAGAAGTATACAATGTTGACAGGAGGCAGTACATTTATAATTTATAACCCCAAATGTATTTATAAATTAGAAATGGAAAGATCTACAAATGAAATTATGAAGGTTCACCAAAGTCATTTAATCTGTCAGTTTCTCATTCATTTTTACATCTTAATAATATTCTATTGTATGAATAAGCCACATTTTATTTCTCTCCAGCATTTGATAGCTATTTGAGTTGTTTTAACTTTTTTACTATTAGCAACACACTGCTGTAAACCTTCATGTACATGTTTCATAGGTGCACATTTTCAGTAGTTTGAGGATATATTCCTAAGGGTAGAATTGTTGAGTAACAGAGTAACAATGTTTTGCATTTTGACCAACCACCAAACTGTTTTGCCAAAGTGGCACACCATTTTACAATCTCACCAAATCCTTGTTTTTAAGGCGCTGATTTTTGTACAAAAGCATTCAATCATTCTGTCAGACCAAACCAGGAAAAGTAAGCTATAGTTCAGAGCTGTTCTATTCCATTTACTATGCAAAGCCATTCTTGGTGTTTGCAACTCTCAGCCCATTTGAGTATTCTTGCAGTGTTCACCTTTTCCTCCACCACTTTTTTTTCTTCTTTTTTTTTCTGGTTTATTTCTATCTATTACAAATGTATAAAAAAATCCTCCATCAGCGCTGCTGATAGCAGCAGAACCTTGAGAAATATACCTTTGGTTTGTCTCAGAAAAGGAACACATATTGCACTGTAAAGTTTATAAAATTGGCGCAAAACATTGTGATAATGTTACAATACCAGTTTTAAGAGTTCAGTAACTAATGGGGAGCCAATGGGATACATGCAGAACTGTGAAAGCGATCTCACTTAGCCAGCTGTACGCGTAGACTATAAATCTAAATTCAGATCATTTCTGAACTAAGACTATCATCTCAATTTATCTGTTGAGGTCAACCAGGAAACCCTAGAATATACCTTGATTTTTGCAAAAAACAAAATAGGGGGAGGGGTTTCTTCAGCATTTCAGTCCACGAGTAACAGTATCCTAACAGGCAAAGTGTTCTCTCACTGTCAACATAGAATGAACTGCTGCTGGAGGTCAACTTGGGCTTTAATTTGCATTAGCACTTACATGCATAGTAGTCCAAGTTGTTGACCTCATGACTTTAAAAAGTAACTCTAAAAAAGTAAAATTGCCCTTCTTGGAAGACTAAAGAAAGACATCAAGCCACAGCTGTAAAAAGTCTCATCAAAACAATATACCCTTTTATGAATTACGCCTCAATTTAAAAAAAAAATAGCCCCAAATAAGAAGCAGCTCTGAAAAAGAAAATATAACTTAAGATATTTGAAAAAAAACAAGGTGGATACAGGTTCAAAAATAATTAAGATACATTTCTTTAAGGCTACCTAGAATTAGGCTTTAAAGAATTCTACCATTTCAAGTTTACCACTAGTTACTAGATACCTATTTACAAACAAGATGTTCACTTTTTTTATTCCTTTATCAAGAGAAAAATCTACCTTCAGACTATGAGGGTGGTGATGGGGAGGGACTAGAAAACAAGATTCAAACAATCCAATGCAAATATCACATTTTTCAAATGGAAGAACTCCAAACTGCACTGGAAGTTCCAATCACTAAGACACTTTCCATTGAAATGATTTAAGTACAACTACATGGCACCAAGGTTTAGGCCTAATATAGGCCTGACAACCAAGTCCTTGTTTTCTGGAAGAAAGACCTCAAAAGTCCCACTCAATTCCACATAACAATACTTCAAAAATCAATTAGGTTTTCATTTCCTTAATATTTTTGTTTTTGACTTCTAATCTTAAAGACTAGATTAAAACTTAGCTCATTTCCCAGAAGGCATTGCTTCCCTTTGCTCTATGAAAGAGTCCACCAAGACCTCTTCCTCAAAACCATCTAGCCCCCAGCCTCCAGCCTGTGCTTGTGATGCATCTTTCTCAACATCCTGAAAAGGTAATGTAGGTAAAATATGCTCATAAACATTAAAACTAGTTGTTAGAAAGACGTAACTAGCTTTATAATTTAAGTTTAAATACTTGCAGCTTGATCTGCACTGACAATGATTGTCGGAGCCTAGAATTCAACATTTACAAATTCTCATTCACACACACAAAACACACTATTATCACACAATTGTGTCTTGAGGGAATCTTCTGCTTTTTAAATCTTTGGCCTACCAGTCAATCCCAAGTTCAACCAACTTTAACTAAAACTTCACTCAGAATTTCACCAAGCTTTTCACCCACACATTAATGCTTGTCGTATCTTTCATCCTTCTGTGGTGTATGTTGGTGTGGGATTATCTATTGCTTGATTTTTCATGGATGTGTTTAGCTTCTTTGGGTCGAATTTTCCCTTCTAGTGCTTTCTGTAGGGCTGGGTTTGTGGACAGGTATTGATTAAATCTGGTTTTATCCTGGAATATTTTGTTTACTCCACCTATGGTGATTGAGAGTTTTGCTGGGTATAATAGTCTGGGTTGGCATCCATGGTCTCTTAGTGTCTGCATGAGATTTGTCCATGATCTTCTAGCTTTCATAGTCTCTATTGAGTAGTCTGGTGTTATTCTGATGGGTTTACCTTTATATGTTACTTGGTCTTTTTCCTTTGCGGCTCTTAATATTTTTTCTTTGTTCTGTGTGTTTAGTGTTTTGATTATTATGTGGCGAGGGGACTTTTTTTTTGGATCCAGCCTATTTGGTGTTCTGTAAGCTTCTTGTATCTTCATAAGTATTTCTTTCTTTAGGTTAGGAAAGTTTTCTTCTATGATTTTGTTGAATATATTTTCTGTGCCTTTGACTTGGTATTCTTCTCCTTCTTCTATCCCTATTATTCTTAGGTTTGGTCTTTTCATGGTGTCCCAAATTTCCTGGACATTTTGTGTTAGGACTTTTTTGTCTTTATTGTTTTCTTTGACTGACGAATCTATTTTCTCTATCGTGTCTTCAATGTCAGAGATTCTCTGTTCCATCTCTTGCAATCAGTTGGTTATGCTTGTTTCTGTAGTTCCTGTTCATTTTGTCAGGATTTCTATTTCCAGCATTCCCTCAGCATGTGTTTTCTTTATTGTCTCAAATTCATTTTTCAGATCTTGGAATATTTCTTTCATCTGTTTAATTGCTTTTTCTTGGCTTGATTTGATTTCTTCCCATTTTTTGTTCATTTTTTCTTCCATTTCGTTAAGGGAGTTTTTTATTTCCTCTTTAATGGAGGTTTTCATTTCCTCTTTAAGGGAAGTTTTTATTTCCTCTTTAAGAGAGTTGTTCATTTCCTCTTTAAGGAAAGCTTTTATTTCCTCTTTAAGGTAGTTTTTCATTTCCTCTTTAAGGAAAGTTTTTATTTCCTCATTGAGGGAATGTTTTATTTCTTCTTTAAGGGCCTCTATCATCTTCTTAAAGTCATTTTTAGGGTTGATTTCTTCTGTTTCTTCTGTCATGGTATGTTTAGGTCTTGCAGGTGTAGAATCACTAGGTTCTGATGTTGCCATATAGGTCTTTATGTTGTTGCCTGTATTTTTGCACTGGCGTCTACTCATCTTTTCCTCTGTGCGGTGCAGGTGGTGTCTGTGTCTGAGAGTGCCTCTCTTGTTCTAATTTTTAGTCTTGGTTTAGTAGGGGTTCTTGGTTAAATTGGTGCTATTGTTTCTTCAGGGGCAGCTGATTTCAGTCAGAGAATTATATACTTATGATTCTGGTGATCTGGTTTAGTGGCTGGGTAGCGCCTTCTTCTGTGTTCCCAGGTCACGTTTTGTTCATTTGTCAACTCCTCAGCTGATCTTGTTTCTTCAGACTTTAAACTGTAGGCATCTGAATCCTCTCCCAGATGGGTTTCAGCTGAGCAGGGTAGTCTCACCAACACCTCCAAGTTGTTGGGTTTCACAGGATCAGCAGTTGGGCCCTGGGTTGTCCCCAGACGGAGTGCCCAGACTCGCCCTGGTTCTGACCCACAGAGATAGCCTCTTCCCCAGGTGTTGGGGCTATGGGCGTCCCCGTTCCAAGCCACTGAGTCTGTCTGCCTCTGCGGGCCGCCAACGGGCCTGTATGTTTCTGCTGGCTGCCACCGCGGGCCTACCTACCTCTGCTTGTCACTGCTGCCAGGCCCATCCACTTCTGCGGGCTGCCACCGGGCCTGTATGTCTCTGCCGGGGCTGCCGCTGGGCCTGAATGTCCCTGTCGGCCGCTGCCACTGGGCCTGTCCACCTCTGCGGGTCGCTGCCATGGACCCACCTGCGTCTGCCTGTCTCTGCTGCGTGGCCTGTCTACTTCTGTGGACCGCCGCCGGGACTGAATGTCTCTGCCGTCGCTGGGCCTGTCCACCTCCGTCTGCTTATCTCCACCGCCGGGCCTGTCCACCTCTGTGGGCCACCGCTGGGCCAAAATGTCTCCGCCGACTCCTGTCGGGCCTGAATGTCCCTGTCGGCCACCGCCGCCGGCCTGTCTACCTGCACGGGCCGCTGCTACAGGCCTACCTGCGTCTGCTTGTCTCCGCCATCTTCCTGTTCTTATATCTTAAATTAACCCATTTCTATTAACCTATAAGTTGCCACGTGGCTCGTGGCTTACCAGCATCTTAACCTCTGCTTCTCATCATGGTGGCTGGCAGTATCTCTCTGCCTCAGTCTTCCACTTCCCAGAATTCTCCTCTCTCCTTGTCCCACCTATACTTCCTGCCTGGCTACTGGCCAATCAGTGTTTTATTTATTCACCAATCAGAACAACACATTTAACAAAAAGACATCCCACAGCACAGGCATTACCTCAGGGTAAAGGATTAGAAAAAGATATTTTTAAAAAATGGATTTAAGCAAAAAACTGGTGTGACCATTTTAATATCTAACAAAATAAACTTTAAACCAAATCTAAAATGAAGAGATAGGGAGGGTTATAAAATGCTCATCAAAGGAAAAACAAACCACATTCCAATTCTTTACATTAGTGTATTAAACACAAAGGCACCCAAATTTTTAAAACAAAACAACCACTATAATAAACATTACTACAGCTTAAATCATATATTAATCTTCACACACT
The DNA here is from genome assembly GCF_004664715.2 of Peromyscus leucopus. NCBI lineage: Eukaryota > Metazoa > Chordata > Mammalia > Rodentia > Cricetidae > Peromyscus > Peromyscus leucopus. The sequence goes on along the minus strand of NC_051075.1, from coordinate 28,514,337 downwards.
GATACTGGGAGACTTCAATACCTAACTTACATTAATGGACAAATCATCCAGACAAAAATTAAACAGACAAATTTTGGAGCTAACAGATGTTATAAACCAAATGGATCTAATAGGTATTTATAGAGCATTTCACTCAAATACAAAGGAATATACCTTCTCTGTACCTCATGGAACTTTCTCCAAAGTTGACCACATACTCAGACACAAAACAAGTCTCAACATATGGAAGAAAATTTAAACAGTACCTGGTATCTTATCAGACCACTGTGAACTAAATCTGGATATCAACAACAGAATAACAGACATTTTACAAACTATTGGAAATTTAACAACTCCTTACTGAATGAAAAAGTGGGTCATGACAGAAATAAAAATAACAACAACAGAAGACCCTAAAGACTTTCTGGAACTGAATGTAAATGAAGCCAAAACATACCATAACTTTTGGCACAATAAAAGCAGTTTTCTGAGGTGACTTCCTGACACTGAGTACCTGCATTAAGAAATGAAAGAAAGAAAGAAAGAAAGAAAGAAAGAAAGAAAGAAAGAAAGAAAGAAAGAAAGAAAGAGAGATGAGAGAGAGAGAGAGATGAAGAAAAGAAGGAAGGAAGGAAGGAAGGAAGGCAAGGAAGGAAGGGAAGAAAGGAAGCAAGGAAGGAAGGAAAGGAAAGAAGGAAGGAAGAAGAAAGAGAAAGAAAGGAAGAAAGAAAGAAAGAAAGAAAGAGAGAAAGAAAGGTGAGAAAGAAATCTTATACTAGCAACTTAACGGCACAACTGAAAACTCTAGAACAAAAACAAGAATTTACACCCAAGAGGAGTAAATGGAAAGAAATAATCAAATTCCAGGCTGAAATCAATGAAATAGAAAACAAGCAAAACAAAAGCAACAATAATACAAAGAACTATATAAAAGATATTTCAAAAAATGAATTCAAGAAACAAACTTGTATAACCTTTTAATGTCTAACAAAATAGACTTCACACCAAAAGAAGAAGAGATGAGTGGGGACAAATATAAAATAATCAAAAAAAATCAATGAAACAAAGAATTGGTTCTTTGAGAACATCAGTAAAACTGACAATTCCATGTCCAAATTAACTAAAATCAAAAAAGAGAATATCAAAATTAACAAAATCACAAGTGAAAAGGGATGAAAAGGATGATAACAGATACAGAGAAAAATCAGAAAATCATAAGGACATACATTAAAAACCTGTTGTGGTGGTACTCTGTTCCCCAAAATTTTGTGCACCCTAATAAACTTACCTGGGGTCAGAGAACAGAACAGCCACTAGATATAGAGGCTAGAAAATAGTGGCAAACATGCCTTTAATCCTATCACTTAGAGGGCAGAGATCCATCTGGATTTTTGTGAGTTTAAAGCCGCACTGGAAACAGCCAGGCATGGTGACTCATGCCTTTAATCCCAGGAAGTGAGCCTTTAATTCCAGGAAGTGATGGCAGAAAGCAAAAAGGTATATAAGGCATGGAAACCAGAAACTAGAAGCTTTTGGCTGATTAAGCTTTCAGGCTTTTGAGCAGCACAGTTCAGCTGATAGGCATCCAGTCTGAGGAAACAAGATCAGCCAAGGAACTGGTGAGGTGAGGTAGCTGTGACTTGTTCTGCTTCTCTGATCTTTCAGCATTCATCCCAATACCTGACTCCAGGTTTGTTTTTATTAATAAGAACTTTTAAGATTCATGCTACAACCTGTATTCCACCCAATTGGAAAATGTAAAAGTGGACATTTAAAAAGTTCTATAATAATCACTAGTGAATAGAAGCAGTAATTAAAAGTCTACCAACTAAATTAGCCTGGGGCCAGATGTTTTCAGCGAAGAATTCTACCAGCCATACAAAGAAGTGTTAAGACCAATACTTCTCAAAATATTCCACAAAATAGAAACACAAGGAGCATTGCCCAAATCATTTTATGAGTCCACAGTGACCCTGGCACCAAAACCATGTAAAGATCCAAAAAAGAAAATGAATTGCAGACCAATTTTCCTTAGGAATATAAATACAAATCTTCTCAATAAAATATGTATAAACTGAATCCAAGAACACTTCAAAAACATCATCCACCATGATCAAGTAGGCTTCACCCAGAAATGCAGGAATGGTTACATATATGAAATTCAATAAATGTAATCCACTATATAAACAAACTGAAAGAAAAAATACACACAATCATCTCATTAGATGCAAAACACTCCTCTGACAAAATCTAACTCCTTTACCTGATTAAAGTCCTGGAGAGAAAAGTGATACAAACAGCACACTTAAGTTTATAATAAAGGCAGTTCACAGCAAGCCTATGGCTAATATCAACTTATATGGAGAGAAACTTAATGTAATTCTGCTAAAATCAGGAATAAGACAAGTTGTCCACTCTCTCTATACCTCTTTAGAATAGTTCTTGAGGTCTTAGCTAGAGCAATAAGACAACTGAAGAAGATCAAAGGATACATATTGGAAGGGAGAAGTCAAAGTATCTTTATATGTAGATGACATGATAGTATACATAAGTGACCCTAAAAATTCCACCAGAGAACTCCTACATCTGATACACACTTTCACCAAAGTAGCTGGTTAGAAAATTAACTAAAAAAAAATCAGTAGCTATCCTACATACAAATGACAAATGGTCTGAGAAAGAAGTCAGGGAAACAACAATACATTTCACAATAGCCTGAAATAGTAGACAATATCTTAGCGTAACTCCAAGCAAAGGTGTGGAAGACTGTATGATAAAACTTCAAGTCCTTGAACAAAGAAATCTATTGAAAAGACCTGCTGGAGGTCTCATTATTCTCAATTTCAAGTTTTACTATAGATCTAACATAATTAAAAACCACAAGGCATTGGCACAAGAATGGACATGTTGATCCTTGAAATCTGAAAATTAAGGCATAAATCCACATACCAATCAACACCTGATTTTTTATAAAGAAGCCAAACATGCACATTGGAACAAACATAGTATCTTCAACAAATGGTGTTTGTCAAACTAGACTGTTGCAAGTAGAAGAATGTGAATAGATTCCTACCTATCACCTTGTACAAAACTCAAATCCTACAGGTCAAAGAACTCAACATAAAATCAGATACACTGAACTTGACAGAAAAATCAGGGAGTATCCCTGAATGCATTGTCACAGGAAAAGACTTTCTCAACAGAATACTGTTACACTAAGATAAAAAAATAATAAATGGAATCTCATGAAACTGAAAGGCTTCTGTAAGCAAAGGACACTGTCAATTGGACAGAGTGGCAGCCTACAGAAAATATTTTTACCAACTCCACATCTCATAGAGCACTAATATTTGCAATATAAAAAAAAAACTTTAAAAAGCCCTCAATATCAACAAACAAAATAATCCAATTAAAAATGTGGAAGAGAGCTAAAAAGAACTTTCAATAGAGGTTTCACCAATGGGTGAGGATCATTTTAAAAAATGTTCAACTTTCTTACTTGTCAGGGAAATGCAAATCAAAACAACTTTGAGATTCCATCTTACAACTGTTAGAATGGCTAAGACCAATAAAACAAGTGAAAGTTCATGCTGGTGAGGACATTGAGCAAGGAAACACTCTTCCATTGCTGATGAGAGTGCCAACTTATACAGCTGCCATGGAAATCAATAATGAGAATTGATCTACTTCAATATCCAGCTATACTACTCTTGGACTTATATCCAAAGTATACTTCAGCCTACCACTTGGACCCTTGCTCAACAACGTTCATTGCTGCTCTATTCATAGTAGCCCTGTAAACAATCCAGATGTCCCTCCAAAGAGGACTGGATGAAGAAATTTTGGTACATTTACAAAATAGAGTATTACTTATCTCTTTAAAAAATTGTCATCATAGCCAGGCAGTGGTGGCGCACGCCTTTAATCCCAGCACTCGGGAGGCAGAGCCAGGCGGATCTCTGTGAGTTCGAGGTCAGCCTGGGCTACCAAGTGAATTCCAGGAAAGGCACAAAGCTACACAGAGAAACCCTGTCTCAAAAAACAAAAAACAAACAAAAAATGTCACCATGAAATCGGCAGGCGAATGAATAGAACTAGAAAAAAAAAATCATCCAGTGTGAGGTAATTCAGACCCAGAAAAATAAATATGGTATATATTTACTTAAATGTGGATATTACTTTTAAGTAAATGTTAACCACACTACAAGATGTAGACCCAGAGAGGTGAGGCCTAGGGAAGGGATTAGAGGGAACACAAAAATCTCCCTAAGAGGAGGAAAGGTGGATAGACTTCATGGGTAGAGTGGGGCCAGGATAAGGAACTGAAACAGGAGGATGTGGGTAAGGGGGGAAATGCAAGGAAAAGGAGATAGAATATAGAGGTATTTGAGGGGCAGTAGTGAAACGTAGTGCAGTGTAAACTTACTAAAATATGTGAAGGTGATCCAAATAAAGTCTCTAAATAAAGAGCAAGAAGGAGCTCCAACTGTCCACCTCTTATAGCTGGGTTATATCCAATTGAGTTGTTAACCAAAAGGGTTCCAAGGAAATGTCCACACAACACAGGCTGTTCACAAGACAATAGGTTGCTCTCTAGAAGCTCACAGGAAGACCCCATTGCTGAAGACAACACCAATACAACTCATTGAATTTAAAAGGTAGAGTTGGTTACTACATAGAATCTTTACCCTCATATTCTACTATCTTTGCTATGAAAATGTACTTGGAGGGTACCAAAATAGAAATGTAAACACCAAGACACCACAAAGTATTTGATCTACAGTGCTGCATTTGTCTGGAAAATATGCTAGGGCAATAGTGGCACAAAGCTTGAGGAAGTAACCAACCAATGTGTAATTTGACTTTAGGCTCTCTCCACAAGATAGAATCCAAACCATATCTGACTCTTCTGACCAAGAAAGCAAGACTTGATAGCCCAGAGATCTAGTGTAAAACCACATACTACTAGTAATAAAAAAAAACCCACACAATAAAATGACCCCTAATGATATTCTTCTCTAGTCATAGATTGGTGCCTTATTCAGTGATAATCAGGGTGGCTTTCTCCTGCAGCAGATGGGAACAAATACAGTGACCCACAGTCAGACACCACAGGCACACACACACACACATACACACACACACACACACACACACACACACACACACACACACAGAGAGAGAGAGAGAGAGAGAGAGAGAGAGAGAGAGACAGAGACAGAGACAGAGACAGAGACAGAGAAAGGGGGAGACACTGGAACACATGCTATACATGAGATGCCTCCATCAAATCAGTCCTCTCAGAGCTCAGGAAACTCCACAAAAAATGAGTCAGAAAGGGAGTAAGATCCAGAAGGGATGGAGAGCATCAGGGGAACAAGATCCTCTAAATCATCTAAGCATACCTCCAAACCTCACATGAATTCACAGAGACCGAAACAGCAAGCATGGGGCCTATACTGGTCTGTACCGGACCCGTCTTCTGCATATATATTATAGCTTTCAGTTCAGTACCATTATGAACTCCTAAATGTGTGAATGAGTGGGTCTCTGATTCTTGTGCTCTTTCTTGGGGGCACTTTTCCTTCTGTTTGTTTGCCTTGTCCAACTTTGATGTGGTGGTTATTATTTTATATTAATTTATTTTATTTTGTTACTTTTTTTAAAACATGGAATAGAAAATAATTAAAACCTGAAAAAGGAAACAAAGAAGATGATTTCTTTAGTGTGTATTTTTGACTTCTTTGTCAAAAATCAGGTGTCTGTAGAAGTGGTAAATTATATCTGGATCTTCAATATGATTCCATTATCAACATGTTTGGTTTTATGCCAACTCCATGTTGTTTTTATTACTACATCTCTATAAAATGAAATCTTAGATGGTGATACTTCAACTTCCAGCAATTCTTTTATTATTTAGGATTTTTTTATGTTACTTTATGTTTCTATATGAAGTTTAACATTGCTTTTTCAATTTCTGTGAAGAATTGTGGTGGGATTTTGAGGGAGATTGCATTAAACCTCTAGATTGCTTTTGTTAGGAAAAACATCTTAACAATGTAATCATATTGATCCACAAGCATGAGAGGGCTTTCCATCTTCTGATGTCTTTTTCAATTTCTTTTTACAATATCTTAACTTTTTAAATATATTATATAAATCTTTCAGGTGCTTGGTGTATGGAGTGCAGAATTCTACCATGCATAATTCTTCATGGAAGTACTCTATACGCAAAACAAGATTTGTCAGAGGTTTATATCTAAGGCTAGTAATAGTACTAAGCTTCTCACTGAAAGGTGCCTGAACTCTAGGAGCTGACTCCTTAGCAGATGGTGATGGTTGTTAAACAGTTCTGAACATGAGGCCTGTCCTTGAGTGGTTGATAATGGGTAGAGTATCACTCTACTGAAAGAATCTGATTTTCTCTCTCTAAGAAGCTGCAAGTTCAGTTGTTAACCTTTACACTAGTATATAGGGTTTCATTGATTCATCATTTATTTTTCTAAACTATATAAAAAAATAAATATAATAAGATAAAACAAAAAAGCTATCATATCGAAGTTGGATAAGGCAAACCAAAAGAAGAAAAATAGGCCAAGAGAAGGCCCAAGAATCAGAGATAATCACTCACACATTCAGGAAGCCCCAAAAAACTCTAAACTGAAGGACACACACACACACACACACACACACACACACACACACACACACACACACACACACACACCCTTTCTTTTGGATTCCTCTAGTTTCATTGGGGAGAATCCACAGAGATCTCCACAGTACCTGTGCAAGCCCTGTGTGTTTTGCTTCAGTCTCTTTGAGTTCTTATGGGGTTTGCTCATGTTCATTAGAAGGTCTTGTTTTCTTGGTTTCCTCCATCCCCTTTGGCTCGTACATTTCTTCTGCTTCCTCTTTGACAGGGTTCCCTGAGTTCTGAGAAGAGGGATTTGATGGAGACCTCCCATTTAGGGCTGAGTGTTCCAAGGTTTCTCACTCTCTAAATGACGTTTGGCTATCAGTCTCTACATTTGTTATCATCAACTTCAGGATGAACCTTCTCTGATGAGAGCTGAACAAAGCACTAATCTATACACATAGCAGAGGATTATCAGGAGTCATTTTATTACCGCATTTGTTTTTTTCTTTTCTTTACACCAGTGTTATATAGTTTTACCCTTAGTCCCTGGACTATATAAACTTTTGTTCTTGGCCATCTAAGCAGTGCCAGGTATGTGTTACATCTGTGGTGTGGGCCTTAAGTCAAATCATTTACTGGCTGGTTACTTCCACAAACTTTGTGCCACCGTTCCTCTAGCATATCTTGCAGCTGGTACACCATTGAGAATAAAGGGTTTGTGGCTGGCTTACCGTTGACATGTCATTTTGAGAGCGTGCCAAGTACCATTCTGTACCAAGGACACTAGAACACAGGGATCTTCACTCTATGTAGATAACAACTCAAATTCTCTGTCTTCAATTTGTTGTGTAGGTCTTGTCCTTAACACTGGACCTTTGCTGTCAGTCTGTAGACAGCCACCCACAGTCCTAGCAAGAGTTACTTCGACATTCCTGTGGGGCTTGTAGTAAGCAATGGATTCAATTAGATAGCATCCAATCCAAGTACTGAAAAGCTTTTTCTGGTGACAAAAGATAGACAACTTGAACACTGTCTCCCTCTTATTTTGTGATTTCATTTAGATTACCTTCTTGTTTTTTATACTTTTAAAAGTTTCTACTATGTTAGGTTTTTTCCAACCTACCCCTTAACCGCCCTTTATTTGTGAGAGGCAATACAGGTAAAGACTGTTTCCACTAGCTGAATATGTCGTTTTTGTTCATTTGTTTGTTTTGTATTCCTCTAGTTTCATTGAGGAGAATCCATAGAGATCTCCATAGTATCTGGCCTATGGTGATGCTCCCAATATAATTAGTTGGTAAGCCTTCCAATAATTGCTAGATTCACATGACTACCAAGGGTATCTGCATATTAAGTAAGACATTTGGAATTTTATCAGGGATTAGATATCCATTCTTTGTGTTACACAAATTTTTGTAGGTAATGAAATAAATTATGATATGCAGAAAGGTGTTCCTGCTGATAAATGTTTAAATTAACAATTTTCTATATGCTAAATACCTAAATGATATCTGATAATAGAAACTGAATTACATGCTGCAGAATTGGGAATCTTCTATTGTATGTTGTATCCACTTCATAGATAGTGATAACAATTTAAGACACATTTGTGGTCATATTAGACAATTATTTCATAGGGCTTAAAAAGGGTATAGAAAGAGACTATCTTCAGGTACTTTACTATACAATTGGAAGGTAAATTTTACTATTTAATCTAGATTGTCCCTTTTAACTGAATAAGTTTATTTCCCAAAGATTGAAAAGAAAAAGTACATGTGAAATGACACATATAATGAGTATATGTACTTATAAATACAATAACATAATCCAGTGCTAATAAGTGTCAAATATATGTTTATTCTAAACACCATAGCATCTGATAGAAGAAGTCCATGACAAAATTACATTATAAACTTGCTTAGCTATAAATATAGTATTGTTTTGTGAATTGCAAGTGTAGAAACTTTATTAAATGAATGTGATTTTATTTATTGTTGATGATCAAGTTTTATTGTAATTTAGGATGAGTTTCAGAATTTCAATGATGTTATTTTTAAAATCATATATAACACAATTAAAGCTCCAGGTATGTTATAAAGGAATTTGAAAGGTTAAGAATCTGAGATACTTTCCAAGTTTAATTTTCTAAACTTGGGACCATGTGAACACATTTCAGCTTTTTAAATTTTTTTTCACTTTCATATTTGAGATTATAGCATAATTACTCATTTCTCAATACTTTTCCTACCTTCAAATGCTAAGGATGTCTTTCTGTATGCTGTGAATGTGTTGCTCTGATTGATTGATAAATAAAACCCTGATTGGCCAGTAGCCAGACAGGAAGTATAGTATAGGTGGGATAAGCAGAGAGGAGAATGCTGGGAAGTGGAAGGCTGAGTCAGGAGGCGCTGCCAGCCACCACTATGAGAAGCAAGATATAAAGTACCAGTAAGCCACAAGCCACGTGGCAACTTATAGATTAATAGAAATGGGTTAATTTAAGATGCAAGAAGCCTGTCATGGACATACAGTTTAATTAATATAAGCCTGTCTGTGTTACTTGGGTCCAAGTGACTATAGGACTGGCAGGTGAGAGAGATTTGTCCTGACCACGGGCCAGGTGGGACACAGGAGAACTTCAATTACATTCAAACCATCTCACGGTCCCCCCTGCCCATTCTCCCTTAAATTCATGGCCTCTTTTTTCACTAATTGTGTGTGCACACACACACACACACACACACACACATTTACTTGTGTGTGGATATCTTTTAATCATTGAGAATTTTGTATTTTTTTTTGCATAAAATCAATTCCCTATTCTCTCTGCTCCAATTCATCCTCTAGTCCCTCTACCACCTCTAACACTTTTCTCTCTCAACTTCATGTGCTCCCTTTTTAAACCCACTGAGTTTACTTAGTGCTTCTTGTCTGCACATAGCTATAGGGATAGTTGCTAAAGCATGCCAAAGGCAGCTTCTCTGGAGAATACTGATTCTTTCTCCCCAAGCAACCATTAAGTGTCAGTAGCTTCTCAGATGTAGGGGTACAAATGGCTTCATGAGCCTCTGCCTCGTCCATGTTGGGATTTTGGCTGACCCAATTCAGTGAAGTCCTTGTGCATTTAGTTATAGTCAATGTGAGTTCATGTGTGCAATTTTTGTGTGATTTTCAGCACGTTGTGTTTTTGCAAACTTTCACCACATTTAGCTCTTAAATTAATTGCATATCCTTTTCCACATGAGCTTTAATCTGTGAGAGAAGTGCAATATAGATGTCCCATTTAGAGCTGTACACTCCATGGTTTCTTATTCTCTCCAAGTTGACCAATTGTAAGATTTTGTACTAAATGCTATTTAACTTAGAAAGAAGCTTTTCTAATTAGTATTGAGAAATGTACTAATTCACTAGTACAAAGACAAGAACTTATAAAAATAATTTATAAATATGTCTGTTTAGCAAAGTAATAGTATTAGATTCTCCCCTTTGATCTAGAACATATTTTATCACAGTTTTTGGCCCAGGTAATAGTAGAAAGCATGGATTTTGTCTTTTTTAATATAATCAATAATGTGTGATAATTATAAGTCACTATAAATTAAACAAAAAGGTTGCTATACATGATTAATTTTATACAACATGTGTTACTTATATGAACTTATAAACATGCAAATATGAATAAAATAAAATATGAATAAAATAATAAAACTAGACATTTTCAATCATATTAAAACTATCTTAACACTTTGTAAAATATTCAAAACCTCACAATCTTAAGTACACATAGCTCACTTTACCACTTACGCTGTTTCCAGAGAAACGGCAGCTGGCAATGGGAAGCAGAATGTTTATAACTTTGGTATTTCAATTGTGCTTGTCAGGTAAGTTATGGAAATGTCATTTTTCAAAGAAGCACCTGCAGTTTTTGGGTTCCAACAGGTTTGCAGAATATGGTATTTTACTTTCTGAAAAGTTTAACTGCATAATGCTTCTATATAAATCATAACTCTGCCTGCCTTTCAAAACAACTTAATTACTCTGTCTAACTTAGAAAATTACTTTTCACATAATCTCACTAATTTGAGGTAACAGGACCATAATGGTCTTCAGGAATTCAAAGTCAAATTGAGGAAATTATCATGGAAACTTCTGTTATGTCACACAGGGCTTTGGAGAAAATTTTGTCCACATCTACTTTATGATATGTACATTTTTTGTAGACTACATTGATTCCAGAATTTCTTGTCCCTTGGCTGTGAATCATTAACCTAACCTTCATCTTGTAGTGAATACCACCTGTGCAATGGGCTAGTCACTTCTCCCTCACTACTAATCAGCAAACATAAAATTTTGCCTTGTGGGACTGGTGATCCGGTGTTTTTGACATATTTCTGCCCCAGATAAGCCCAAAAGTACCAAAATTCACCATGTTTCAAAACCTAGCAAAGTACTTAGTAGTGCGATCATCATAAGTGTCCATCTATCATAGATACTTCCCATTGATGGATTTAGAGATTTTCCAGAGTCTAAATATTTTTAATGATAGATGAGTAAAGTGAAGAAGATGACCCATGGAAAATAAAAAAATGTCTCAGATAAAATTTTCAATTTCAGATTTCAAGTGGGAAAAATATGGTAAATTTAAGAAACATAATTATTTTTAAAGTATCATGTTACTTATCTTTACATAAGGATCACATAAAAAATCTCATGTAAAAAATTAGCACTTCTTTTTTCATTTTTTAAATTTATTTATTAAATTTAATTTTACATATCAGCCACGGATTCCCTTGTTCTCTCCCCTCCCACCCACCCCCATCTTCCCCCTAGCCCACCCCCCATTCCCATCTCCTCCAGGGCAAAGACTCCCCTGAGGATTGAGTTCAACCTGGTTGATTCAGTCCAGGCAGGTTCAGTCACCTCCTCCCAGGTTGATAGAAAAGCCAAAAGTTATATGACATTCCAAGATATACAGAGTAGAGGGGAAAACAAACAATTTTGAAAAATAAATATAAAATTTAAAAAAAAACAAATTGAAATAAACAAAAAATTTAGCACTTCAGCTAACAAAAGACACTCAAGACCTATAAGCTTAAGACCAAATTAAATTAAGACAAAATATTCTACCATCCAGACAGTATGACTTGTAGGAGTTAGCCATGGATCTTCCTTCCTAAGGTGAAGGACACATTTCAATCAATCTATGAAGGTTATTGAGAAAGTACTTCATATAAGACATTAGCAGGCTGTTGGTAGCAGAAAATAACCAAAGGAGAAATCAGTAATAAGTACAGATAGCTATTTACCTGTGTAAGCAGCTTTATGAAAACATTGGGTTCAGTCTTAAGAAGTGCATTGTAAATCTCAAATTCTATGTTAACTTAAAATTTTTATGTCATCTATTAAATGGTCAAAGAAGCAAAACCTACAATGGCTAGTTTCTGTAGGTTAGTTGAAAATAGAAATATTTTTTAAAAAAGTGGACATAAGTGTACATTTTAAATGAATGTACAGTATGAATTAGTAATTATAATTGTAGAAATTAACCAAAGTATTAACTAAAGTATTATTGTTTTTTACCTTTTTTCAATGAATAAAGAAAGAACTAATTTGTTGTCAATTTTGTCTAAATAGTATTAAAAATATACACTCACAATATTATATAGCAAAATAAATAAAACTAATGAAAATTTTGTTTTTGATGTTTTGTTACCACATAAAAATTGAAAACAAATGAATTTTTTCAGGATTTCCAATATCATTGTTTTAATTTGGGGGGATTGTATTTACATCATTTTCCTTTCCTTTCCTCAATCCAAACCTTCCCATACACTCCTCCCTGCCCTATATCAAATTCCTGATGTCTTTTTTTCATTAATTGTTATATATTAACTTTCTTAGCACCAGAAGGTACAAAGCAAGCTTCTAAAGGAGGGAAAAAGCAATAGTCCTACCCTGTCTGACACCTATGAAGCACAGGACCAAACACCATGACCCAGGAATGGTAAAATAGTGGCATATATATCCTGGCTGTTACCAACAGATCTCTAATGGTGCTTAAGACATTCTCAACAATAAGGAAATTATGCCTGGTTCTAACAACTTAACCAACCATTCAGAGCTAATAAAGTCATTGATCTTAGAGGAAAGCATATACCTGTCACTTCACCAAACCAAAATAATTCCTAACTAAATTCTAAATAGTTGTCTTTATACTCATATATAAGGCTGTTTTTCACTGCTCATCAAGGAAAATTCTCTTTGCAAGATATAAAGATTATTACAGGAAACCACAACCAACCAAAATGCAGAGTTTTGGAGCCCATTCCCAGCAGATAGACCTACAAAACCACTCCTGTACCTAAGGTACAAGAACATTTCGAAAGAGAATGTAGAAAATTGTAAGAGTCAGAGAAACAAGGAGTTTGATGTGAGAATGTGTCTTCAAGAAATTTCTGGCCAGGTGGTGGTGGCACATACCTTCAATCCCAGCACTTGTAGCAGAGCCAGGTGGATCTCTATGAGTTCGAGGCCATCCTGGGCTACAGAGTGAGTTCCAGGAAAGGCACAAAGCTACACAGAGAAACCCTGTCTCAAAAAAAAAAAAAAAAAGAAAAGAAAAAAGAAATTTCTGAAGACACACATATAAATTCTTGCTAATATGACTGCCTAAACATGTGCTGAACAAAAAGACAGCAAAGGACATGTTAAACTGGACAGGTTAAAGCCAGTAAATCTAAACTATTCATCAAAACCTCCATGCAAGTTAGGAATACTAAGTGTAAAAAAAAATATTCTTTCCCTGTAAGAAGCATATTTAGTTGTACAATATTATACAGTGAGCCCTGAAACAAGCATACAATACTATCATGTGGTGTAACAATGTCATCAAAGATAAAGCTTTCCATCTCAGAGAGATGTTCACTAAAATACAGGGTGTTATGAAAGGACTTTAAACAGCCCATTCTACCGAACAGCTCCTTAAAATCAGGAAGTAAAACAACTCAGAAGCTTTAGGAAGTCCTTGAAATTGACAAAGTATGCTAGATCTCATCTTCCTTAAGCTTCTGTGAGCAATAAGAACTGCTGAGAGATACTCTCAGAAAAGTTCAACTGCCTGAAAAAGACAAGGGTATAGAGCAGAAGCCTGGAAGAGTTCCATATAAGAGGAATTGACAGGAAGATAGATTTCTGCACCTATCAGACTCACTGCAAATTGTGTAGTAAGAAGATTTCCAATTGTTTGAACTGTCAAACACATTGGGATGTGCTTTTGGTAATCTTGCCATTGTTGAGCTTTTCTGCTCCTGTAAGGAACCCCTCACCCACGTTACTGGGAGTAATCTAAATAAACCAATTGGTTCACAAAGTTATACTTGCGTGGTACCTTATTTTGGTATGCTGGATTCTAATCTGGAATGGGTGAACATTTGTTCATGTCTCCCCAGGAATAGTGTTACACACTTGCTATTATAATGTAAGTATAAATCCACAAGTGCCTTCATATATAAAAATGTGAAGAAATTTTCACAATAGAGTATCAGGTTAATAACTTGCATTAAGTATAAAGAAAAGAATGAATGAAGGACATGATTGGTAATTTTGGTTTTCCTAATTCTCCTATAAAAATCATTACCATTTAACAATCAGAAAAAAATATATGAAAAAGAAAGCTCTTAAAAGACAAAATTCAAAACAAATGGAGACAATGCCTTGTTAGCTCTCAAAATATATGATCAGAATAATTTATTTATATTTAAAACATGTTGAAGGACAAATAATATAAATATTTATTACATTATTCCATGGTTATTTATTGTGGATTTAGTATAAGACTGACATCATGAGGATGTTTCAGAGTGTCTTCAATAGTTCCAGAGTCATGCTTTCTAGAGCTTGAGCTGACAATAGTAACCATCATAGGGGGCATGTAGATAAGTAAGCAGAGTAAGATCCCTGCTCAGTTGTACCTTAAATTGTAGAGGAAAGACAGAGAAGAAGGAAAAAAAATTAATGTTTTTAGAGGTTTCAAATGCTATTGAGTACAATCAGAGTAGAATAGGGAATATGAACAGCAATCCAATGTTTTGGCCATGACATTTAAGTAACAAGTCGTGGAGAATTTTGCTTTGGAGGCTTTCACCTTTTCCTTCTAGCTCATCTTCATTTCTTCCTGTTAGCCACTGATACCTAGAAACTCTTTCAACCAAGGATTCCCCAGTGAGCACACAGGACTGAGACTCAGAAACACTTATTAGCAGGGGCACCACAGTGAACACATTTGCCTAAGGTCCAGAGAAGACAGCAGCAACCAAAAATGGAATGCCGACCCAACAAAATCAAAACCAGATAGCAATAAGTATAAATACCTCAATCATCATAACTCCAGATGCCTAAACTCCCAACACAAAAATATAAACATGAATGTTCAATAACCTTCACAAGAACCCAGTAACCCTATGATAGTAGGCCCTGAGAAATGCAATTTAGATAAAGCACAAGGCAAGGACCTCAAAAAAAGCAGATATGTATATGCTCAAGGATCTTAAAGATGTGAATAAACCCCTTAATGAAGACCATGATGTGGTGTTATATTGTGTACCCTAACAAATTTGCATGAGGATCAAAGGACAGAGCCAGCCAACTAGATTAGACATAGAGATCAGGCAGTGGTGGCACACACTCTTAATCCCAGTACTGGGAAGAACACACACCTTTAATCCCAGGAAGTTATGTCTAGACAGAGAAAGACATATAGGGCATGAGGAAATAGGAACTCACTCTCTTTAGACTGGGGATTTTATAGAGGTAAGAACTAGTGGCTGACTGCTGTGATTCTTTGATCTTTCAGGTTTCACCCTGATATCTGGCTCTGGGGTTTTTTTATTATAAGACCATCTAAGATTCAAAAACACAAAGAAACAGTTAAATGACATAATGAACACAATTCAATACATAAGATTCCAAATAGAATTACTAAAGAAAATCCAAATTGAGACAGAAAAAGTAAATGAAAATTTTAAGATATCAAACAAAAGCCTCAGAGGTGAGCTGTACTAAGAGTTCAAGATATAGCCGGGCGTTGGTGGCGCACGCCTTTAATCCCAGCACTTGGGAGGCAGAGCCAGGCGGATCTTTGTGAGTTCGAGGCCAGCCTGGGCTACCAAGTGAGCTCCAGGAAAGGTACAAAGCTACACAGAGAAACCCTGTCTCGAAAAAAACCAAAAAAAAAAAAAAAAAAAAAAAAAGAGTTCAAGATATAGAAGAGAGAATTTCAGGTATTAAGACGAGATATAAGAAATAGACACCTCAGTCAAAAAATGTTTAATATAAAATCATCTAGACACAAAACATCCAGGAAACCTGGAACACTTTGAAAAGATCAAATTTATGAATAATGGAGATCAGGGAAGCAGAAGAAACCCATTTCAAAGACAGAATAATGGTTTTAAAAGTTGAAAGAGAATAAGATCAAGTATCACAAGGTAGATGGGTCCATTAGAATAATACCTGATTTCTCAATGGAAATCTGAAAGCTAGAAGATCCTGGATAGATGTTCTACACAAACTCCTAGAAACCAACAGATGCCAGACCAGACTACCATACCCAGTAAAACTATCAATAATAATTGGACAACAAAGAAAAGCATTTCATAATGAAATCAAATTTAACCAGTATCTATATACAACCCAGATCTACAGAAGGCCCTATAGGGAAAATGTCAATCTGAAGAAGTTAACCATGCAAACAAAGACACAAGGAATAAATAATCTCAGGATGGCAATTCAAAAGAAGAGTAATAAAACTCGTAACATAACAAAATAACAGTTATCAGTAAAAAATGATCAGTAATATGATTCTCAATATCAATAGTTTCAGTTCCCTTAAAAAAAGACACAGACTATGCCAGGCGGTGGTGGCGCACGCCTTTAATCCCAGCACTCGGGAGGCAGAGCCAGGCGGATCTCTGTGAGTTCGAGGCCAGCCTGGTCTCCAAAGCGAGTTTCAGGAAAGGCGCAAAGCTACACAGAGAAACCCTGTCTCGAAAAATTAAAAAAAAAAAAAAAAAAGACACAGACTAATACATTGGATGAGGAAATAGGAATCATCTTTCTGCTCTATCCATACAACACACATTATTATCAAGGACAGACATCAACTCAAGTAAGAGGATGGGAAAAGATATTTGAAGCAA
The DNA here is from genome assembly GCF_004664715.2 of Peromyscus leucopus. Lineage (NCBI taxonomy): Eukaryota > Metazoa > Chordata > Mammalia > Rodentia > Cricetidae > Peromyscus > Peromyscus leucopus. The sequence goes on along the minus strand of NC_051075.1, from coordinate 28,497,522 downwards.
ATAGATCCAATACACAAACAGGAGTTGCCATTTTGTATCTGGCATAATGAACTTCAAATCAAAACTAATCCAAAGATATAGGAAAGGCCATTGAAATGCTCATCAAAGGAAAACTTCCCCCAAAGTATATTGAAATTCTAAACAATTGTGCACCAAACACAAAGGCACCCAAAAGACAGGTCATTTGGATGAAAACTAAACAGAGAAATTCCAGAGTTACATAACATTATAAGTCCATTAGATGTCATAGATATTTACAGGACATTTCACTAAAACACAAAAGAATATACTTTCTTCTCAGTAGATCAAGGATCCTTCACCAAAATTGACTACATACTTGAGAACAAAACAAGACTCAACACATATAAGAAAACTGAAATAACACCCTGCATCCAATTTGATCACTATGAGTAAAAGCTAGATATTAGGAAAAACAAAAAGTATACAAACTTAAGGAAACTCAAAAAAAAAACCCTCATTACTAAATGAAAAAATGGATCAAGACATGAACCAAAAAGGAATTTTAAAACTTTTTAGAATTAAATGAAAATAAAATCACAACACATTCAAATATATGGAACCAAATGTGAACTCCACCAAACTGGAAAATCTAAAAGTAATAGATGAGCTTTTCTATAAATGTGACTTACCAAGTTTAAATCAAGAATAGAGAAGAATTTAATCAGACCAATAATCTGTAGTAAATTAGAAGCACCAATAAATGTCTTCAGATGAAACAAAGCCTGGGGCCAGATGTATTCAGTTAAAAATTCTCCCAGACCTTAAAGAAAAATTAACATGGTATTTCTCAAATTATTCCACAAAATGGAATGGCGAATCATTTTATAAATTTTTGTTACAAGGTGACAATTACACTGATATCTAAACCACACAGTGATCTAGGAAAGAGAATTGTAGACTAGTTCTCCTTATGAATATTGATGGAAATAATCTCAATAAAATGTTTACAAACTGTTCTAAAACACATCAAAAAGATTATATACCATGATCAAGTCGGCTTTATTCCAAGGATTCAGTGATGGTTCAACGTGCCTAAATCCATGAATGTGATCCTTTATTTACACAGAGTGAAAAATAAAAACCACATGATTATATCTCACATGCAGAAAAGTAGTGTGACAAAATCCAACATCCCAAACTAGAAAATGTCCCCAAGGGAGATATTACCATGTCTGAGGAGTGGATGGGGGTGGTGGGAAGGAGAGAGGTGGTGTGGGGGTAGGAGAAGGGGAGGGAGGAGAACTGGGATTGGTATGTAAAATGAAAAAAAAAAACTTTTTTAAAAAGAAAAAAATCCCACATCCCTTCATGAAACAATTCCTAGAGAACTAGGATACAGGGTGCATACCTCAACACAATATAGGCAATTTTAGCAAGTCCACAGCCAATATCAACCTAAATGAAAAGAAATGCAAAGCATTCCCACTAAGATCAGGATCAAGACAAGGTTATCCACTATCTCCACATCCCACTTGACACAGCACTTGATGTACTGGCTGGAGCAAAAGACAAAAGACAGATATCAAGGGGATACAAGTAAGGAAAGAAAGAAGTGAAACTGTCTTTATTTGCAGATTATATGATTTTATATATAAATGATACTAAAAACCCAACCAGAAACTTCTTCAGCTGATAAATACTTTATTAACGTGGCAGGCCACAAAATTAACAAACATAAAAACCAGTACCTTTCCTATAAACAAATGGCAAACAATGAGAAAGAAATACAAATAAAAGGATAAAGAAATCAGGAAATAGTATGTTTCACAATACCTTCAAGAAATACACACACACACACACACACACACACACACACACACACACACACACGTTTCAGAATAACTCTAACCAAACAAGTGCAAGGTTTGTAAAATGCAAGATTTAAGAGTCTGAAGAAATAACCAACACAAGTCTTCACATAAACTGAAAAAAAAAAACTGTCAGCTTAATATGAAAACACAAAAACATAAGATATCAAAAACAATCCTCAACAAAATAAAAATACTGGTGGTACCACTGTTCCAGGTTTTAAGTTATACTACAGAGCTATAGTAATAAAAGCAGCACGACATTTGGCATAAAAGCAGACACACTGATCAATGGAACCAAATTGAAGACCCAGACATAAGTCCACACAACTATGCATACCTCTTTTTTTTGTCAAAGAATCCAAAAATCCACACTGGAGAAAAAAAGCATCATCAACACATTGTGCTGGTAAAACTAGATGTAGAGTAATACCAGTACAACAATATTTATTACCTTGTACAAACTCAACTGTAAATAGATTAAGTACCTCAATATAAGACCAGATACCCTGATTCTGATAGAAGAGAAAATAGGGATACATTTTAACTCATTGGCACAGGAAATTACTTTCTGAACACAACACAAATAGCATATGTACTAAGACCAACATTTCATAAATGATACCATATGAAGTTATAAAACTTCTGTATTTGAAGGGCAGCATCATTTAGGCAAAGTGTGAGGGTCTAGAATAAGCAAAGATATTTAACCACAACACACCTACTAGAGGGTTAGTTTCTAAAATATATGAAGAAAAACAACAAAAAAGCAACTGAACATCAAAAAAGGAAAGGAAAAAAATATAACCCAGTTTTAAAATGAGGTATGGAAATAAGCAGAGTTGTTAAAAATTGAAGCACAAGTTACTGAGAAACTCTGAAAGAAGTGTTCAACATTCTCAGTCATCAGGGAAATGCAAATTGCAAGTACTTTGAGATTTTTCAGAATGTCCAAGATCAATAAAACAAAAGACAGCTCTTGATGGCAAGGATACAGAAAAAGAGAACACTAGTTCATTGCTGGTGGGAATGCAACCTTGGACAACCACTATGGAAATCAGTATGGTAGTTCCTCAGGAAAGTAAAAGTAAATCTACCTCAAGACCCTCTTGGATGTATACCCAAAGGATTATATCCTACTACAGAGATACTTGCTCATTCATGTCTACTACTACTCTATTCATAGTAGCCCAGAACTGGAAACAGCCTACCAAATGATGAATTGTTAATGCAAATGTGGTATGTTTACACAATGTAATGTAAATAAGGTGTTAAAATCTAAAATTATGAAATTCACAGGTAAATAGATAGAGCTAAAGTAAAAATCCTCCTGAGTGAGAAGGTCAAATAGTGTATGTTTTCTCTTACATATAGATGTTAGCTTTTAAGCCTATAATCAGCATGCTATATAAAATCCATATAATTACAGAGATTAGGTACCTAGGAAGGGACTAGGTGAGAAGGCAAAACAGAAAGTCTATATAAAGACAAACAGACAGGAAGTAGCTCTCTTTCGGAGAGGTCTCTTGGATTAAGAGGCTAGCTGCAGTAGGCGGGTAAGGCTCTTAGCTCTGATCTCTTGGCTTTCGTCTTCGCATTGGCTCTGTGTTTCTTATTTAATAAGACGGTTGGTTACATCTACGTGTGTGTGTGTGTGTTTCTTGGTATGTGTTTTGTAATTTGCCATTTTTGTATTTAGAGAGACAGAAAATAAGGGCATGGAATTGTGTGCATCTGAAGGTAGGAGGATCTGAGAGAAGATGAGAAAGGATAAAAGTATGATGAAAATAGGTTGTCTAAAAATTTTTTGTTTTGTTTTTTGTTTTTTTGTTTTTTTTTTTGCCCAGTAACCTAGAGAAAACTAAGGAGTGTAATAGGTGCTGCTTTTCTTGTTTGAAAAAGAAAAAATAATTGAATTTATTTTTCATATTTTCATTAATTCTTCCTGCTATCAATTCTTGATTTAATGCCAAGATATGTACACTAGTGATAGCTAATTGCAACAAATTCATAAATTCATTGTCATATTTTAATTAATTTAACTTTTATAATGATAACACTTTCCACACAATTTTTGTTAATTAAATCAAAGTAAATTCTGGCAGTATGTATCTCTTCTCTGTAGGAGCTCTATATATCATGAAATACAGAGTTGAACAACCAATTTCTTTCACTCAAGAGCAGATCATGTAGCCCCCCTGAGGAAACTATTCAAGAGGGAAAGCCATGTCCAAGGCAGTATGATACCCTGTACCACTTATCTTTTGTGTCTTCAGGATGGGTTATGGGAGAGTGATTATTTATGAGAATGGAGAGAAAGAATATCAGAAAAAATATAAACTATCTGCAACATTGGAGCTTTTAGAACTTTCATTTGTTATTTTTAAAGAGTGGTACTTTTAAAATCAAACAATGCAGCTATAAAATTATAGCATTATATTTTAATAACAATACTGGAGATGGAATATACAATGCATACATCTTTGGGCTCACGTTTCATATGCAAAGCACAACTGAGTTTTTTTTTTTTATAATGGATAAATTAAAATGATTTTCTGTCTTGGATTGATCAGAATAACAAAAATCATCTTTTCTATCTTCCACCAGTTAACTTCAAATGATTGAGTCTTTTAATTTTTTTATTTGAATACCTTGGAAAAATACAAATATATTATTCTAAAGACTGCAATATCAAGTTTTTTTTTTTTGGTGTGGAGCTCAGATAATATACAGAGAAATTGTGGCATGAGAATAAAATCTCAAAATTCATAGGTATAGAGCAGCATGCTAGCTGAAGAGATATACTTCAGAAGGTGATCTCATCTGGAGTTTATTTCTTCATTCCCAAACAATTACTGAATCATTGGAAGGATGCTGTATGCAACCCACAGATAGGGTGACATGCTTCCGGTCCTCTGGGCCTCCTCTGTCACACAGACAGCAAATACATGCTATGATGGTATGAGTGATGGAATCACTTCCATCATCACTTAAGGTGCTATCCCAGAGATGGAATTAAATATCAATCAATGTAAGCCACATTAAAAAATAAGGAAAAAATATTTAATTATTTGATGGTATGAATTGACGCATTTGATAGATGAACCTGAAAGTCATTCTGTTAAAGGAAATAAGCCTAGCACATGGGTAATATGTGCTATTACTCATGTTTAAACAAAAACAAAAAAAGGATTCCTATGGAAGAAGTTCACTTATTTGCTCAATATTTTAATGTTCAAAGTGAAGCATAATGCAAAAGTAAATTCTTCAGATGTTTATGAACTCCAGACCACTCTGTAATTTTAATAAACTGCCAAAATGATAAATGTGTTTTAATAGTAGGATTGCTAAAAAAGGAAAGCCTAAGTAGATATACACTAAAGAAGGATGATTTTTTTTCTGTTTATAAAACAGGCAATTAAGAAAAGAGCATAGAGAAAATAATTTCAGTCTTTCTAAATCTAGAAGGGTAATGTTTTCAAAGTATAATCAGTCTGAAAACTATTTCTTGGTTAATGACTTTCTATAAAATGTCACTACTGAAAAAGGGAGAATACTAATATTAGTGCCAGACATATGTGTACATATGCATAAATTAAATTAATAATGTATGCATGAACATGTGTATGAACACATACACACACATATTCCTGTCTATCTTCCTTTGTTGCCATAGCTGAAAGGATTGTTTTTAATCCATAACAAATTTCATTAATTTAATGCTGTTTAACTCAATTTATAACAGCATTGTAAGTTGTTCATTTTATTGTAACTTAAATTCACCTAGTTCATTGTTTTTAAATTTAATTAATTTTTTGAGATTTATAAATAAAATATAAGCAACACCAAATGGACTCAGTAGGTTGTGTGTGTGTGTGTGTGTGTGTGTGTGTGTGTGTGTGTGTGTGTAGCAATAATTGAGAAAGAGGACCTGAATTTGACAACAGAAGGACCACAGGAGGCATTACAGTGGTGAGAGGGAGGTGTGGAAATGATTTATTATAAGTTATTCATTTGTATTTTATGTGTGTGAATATTTTGCCTCCATGTATATAAGGGCATTGTGTGTGTACCTCCTACCCACAGAGCACAGATTAGGGTGCTGAATCCCCTGTGACTGGTGTTACAGATGATTGGAAGCCCCCCCTTAATTGCTGGAACATGAACCTGTGTCATCTGCAAGAGCAGTTTGTGTTCATAACCACTGAGCCATTACACCAACCACCAAATGATTCATTTTTAAGGCAGCTATCTAGATATTATTCTTATAAAAGTTATACTTAAAAATAGTTGGGAGGAGGATGGATCCTTAAGGTCTAATGAGTACAGAGATGCAGTTAGGGCAGATGGAAGGGTTCTAGAGATGGACAGCGGTAAGGGTTCCACGATGCAAACATAGCCATGTGAATGTGAAATTGATAAAATGGTAAATTTTCCCTTTTGTATACATTGTCACAATTTCCAGAAAGAGAAAACCCATGTTTAGAGCTTGTGCCCTTTACTAGATCTCATGAGAACACAGCCAACAAAGAAGAGCAACCAAGACGAAGCCTGGAGGAAAAGGAATGATTCACAGGCATTGACTCTCATATGGATAAATTAAGTTTATGTCGTTTCTTTCACTCATTTATTTTTTTCGAAAACTTGTTCCAGACTCATCATTTTCTGTTTTATGTTCATTTCATCACATCTTGTTAGATTGCTACAAATGTTTATACACTTTGGTTACATGATAAAATTGTTTTCACATTTAATTATATCATTTCTGGAATTGAAATTCCCAGGACATTCACTCCTCTGATCTTAAAAAATCAATTTTCACATCCTAATGAAGCAAAAGATTTAGTTTGCTTTATTTGTATTATTATAAACAGACTGAGAAACCGAATTTCCATTACCACAGATTTAAGTCAATGTAGAACATAGTTAAGGAACTGAATCAAAGCATTTTCTTCAGCAAACCAGTTGCCAATATTTCTTACTCAAGTTTTAATTATATAAGATAATTTATTTCTTACACTCATCACTAATCAGAAGGTGGTTATAAATTTTGATATTAATATACTTTGGACCTAATTTTGTTTGCAATTTGAATGCAAACAATATAGTAAAATAGAAACATTATACCTGGAATTGTGTGGCATTTCTTAGCAATTTTTCCACTAATTTATTTTTAATCTTGATAATAAAGACATTAACATATTTTTCTAATTTACATAAGCAATTGAATGGCTTCTTAAAGCATGCGTGTTTCATTTTTAAAACTGCAGTTCCTTTCACTTTTAAGTCTGAAATAAAAATATTCACTTTCATCTTAATCTTCCTCAGTGCATTTATTAATTTAGCTCATTTATTCAGTTGCAACACTAATGTGATAGTTAGATGACTAATGAAAAAATGTTCCTTGATAGGAAAAACAAGAATATGTTTAATTGAATCTCAGCCTTCTGAATTTATCCATTTCCAAGTTCGTCTATGTCTAGCCCTATCTTACAGAACTGTGTAGAAGGCAGTGGAGAAAAAGACAGGGAATTGATCTGAGTCTTAACCTGAGGGTAGCTGATAAGGACAGCCATGGGTAATGGAGAAAGATTTAGACACCTGTAACAAAGAAAATGAGATACTTCCAAGAATATTTATAAATGGCTATGAAAGGTCATCAATTAATCTTGAGGTAAATCTTAAGTTTCTCAATCCAGTAATAAAAATTTAGAGTAATCTAGAACCTACAGATATCCATTCATAAGCATAAACTACATTGTACAACTGGAAATCAAGATGCCCGAGAAGTTTTTCAATCATCTACAGTGCAAATTTGACACTTGATTAAGTATCATTGTAGCAGTCATTACATGGACCTACCTGACTATTTATTATCACTGAAGAATACTTAAACTGTTCCCTCATAGGAAATGCCTATCCTCAGCTGAAGGGCAGGTAGTTCACATTTGCTAAATAAAAGGGAAAGATTGTACATTCTTAATTCACAAACTCTGGAGTTTAAACTTTAAACTTCCATATTTGAAATATTGAGACAAGGGCTTTCCTCCCAATTAAATATGGTAGAATCATTATTGACAACACTCCAACAATCATTTGATGATTGTGTGTGTATGTGTGTGTGTTCATGTATATATGAGCATGTATGTGCCATGTATATTTGTACACATGTCTATCAGTGATGAAAACCCTAAGCATACATGTAGGGTCCAAAAGTCAATGTCAGATATCTTCCTCAGTTGCTTTGTACCTTGATTGAGATGAAAATTCTCACTTTGGTTATACTGGCTCAACAGTGAACTCAAGAAATGTGCCTGTCTTTGTCTCAACAACAATTTGATCAAAGCCGTGTGTGTGTGTGTGTGTGTGTGTGTGTGTGTGTGTGTGTGTGTGTAAACAACATATATATGTACTACATGTATCATGCATATTGTATATTTTATATATAGTATATTGTATTATATATAACAACACTATATATATATATATAAATCTTTTATCAAATTAATTATTGAGACATATATAACATATATTATATATATGTTAAGGTTCATGGAGGCTTAGTAGATAAAAGACTTGCTGTACAAGAATGAGGATGTGAATGGAGATCACAGCAACGCCATCAAGGCCAGGTGAAACTGTGCTTGCTTATAACTGCAGTACTATGTACAAAGATAGACCTGTGTTATGTAAAATAAGGGACAGAACACTTGTTTAACAAGTGAGTAGCCATAGGTTCAATTCACAGTACTGAAGGAGGAAAGAAATCAATCAAATCTAGATTAGCTATATTTTGCCCCATAGTACATCTTTTCTATGGCAATCTTAAGGTTTTTCCCAAAAATCTCTATTTAAATATGCCTGGTATATTTTTAAAGACTTAGATATTTATCCTGAGTTGAAATTAAGCTTTATATCACACCCAACCTATTAAATATTAAAACAGAAGTATCTCTCCAATCCCATACACTTATATTAATTCATTATTTTGTTAATTTTCCTCCAGACATCAAATATTGCACATAACATTTAGTAAGTGGCATAATAGTCAAAATTTTACTTTTAGATTAATAACTTTGTAAAAGATTTATTTATTTATATGTTTTATGTGCATGAATGCTTTGTCTGCTTGCAGGCCAGAAGAAGGCATCAGATCTCATTACAGAAGGTTGTGAGTCACCATATGGTTGCTGGGAATTGAACTCAAGAACTCTGGAAGAGCAGCCAGTGCTTGTAGTTATATCATGCTGTATAAATACAATGCTGATTGGCCAGTAGCCAGGTAAAAAATATAGGTGGGACAATCAAAAAAGAAAATTCTGGGAACAGGAAGGCTGAGGCAGAGAGATGCTGCCAGCCACCGCCATGAGATGTTAAGATACCGGTAAGCCATGAGCCACGTAGCAACTTATAGATGAATAAAAATGGGTTGATTTAAGATATAAGAACAGTTAACAAGAAGACTGCCACGGCCATCCAGTTTATAAGAAATAGAAGTCTCTGTGTGTTTACTTGGTTGGGTTTGAGCAACTACAGGACTAGTGGGTGAGAGAGATTTGTCCTGACCGTGGGCCAAGCAGGACTGGGGAAAACTTGAGCTACAAGTGATCTTAACCACTGAGCCATCTCTCTAGCCTCTAGATTAGTAACTTAACAAAACTTATATTATCATTTTTGATTAAGCCCTGATTGTTATCAAATATAATAAATGCATACAAGCATTGAAATCCAAGAACTTAATAGTTTCTTTTAAATCAAATATCTTTTAACTTGGGACTTAGAAATGATAGAATATTTTATGATTTTATGTGATTTAAACTCAAACTTTTAGAGCATGGAATTTATTTTCAAGTGTTTCTATATTATTTGCTTAAGTTATTTATAGTGTTAATAATAATCCCTGGTTTATGCAAGTATAAATTTTTTCATCATAGTTTACTAAATAATTATACTTGTAATGCCTATGGCATGAATGTTTAAAATTTAACATCCTCCAACACTACCCTTTTTAATTTTGGAGAAAACAGAAATGTAGACAAATCTGCAAAGGCAGATAGCAATATTCTAATGTAAACTATAGGCAGTTACTTACTGGTAAAGGCATGGGCCTATTACTAAGAGTAATAAAAGCTGCAAAATCAAGGTTGTTTATAAGTGAGAATGCAAGTAAAGCTGTAGACATCTCAAGAAACAAGAAACTGATCACAAGATGTTTTAAGGTAGGGAAGAAATCAAAGGTCTGAATTGCAATCCAGAGGGGCACAAAGAAGCATTGCTGCTGGATGTTATTATCTACGCCTGTTGTGGCATTGTTAGAGTTGTTTCAGTCTATTTCGATGTCAGTGAAAAGATTCAGCCTCGCCAGTCTTAACCACAGTACCTCAGGCTGTTCTCCTGGTGTCTTCCCAGGTCAAAGACTTCCTGCCTGCAGAAGAAACACCTAGGTGGAAGCATTCTGCCTTTCTCCTACTTTGTCATGGTCTTCTATTAGGAGAACCTGTGTTACATCTTCTTAAAGAGGAATCTCAGAGCTGTGTTTTAAAGATCCCCATCCTGCATGTTAGGTTGCAGTGTATACCATTTGGAACAGAGTGATTGAAGCACATTTCAAGATATCAGTAGAAAACCCCACACCAAAAAAGACAGTTTAATATCAACATCACTAATGACACTTTTATGGACAAACTTCCTTTGTATTCAATAACTATCTAAAGATAAGGTAAATATTTTTAAAAGTCTTCAGAATCTCAAAAAAATGTAGAATTCCCATACAAAACACATTGAAGCATAAAGGACATTACTGACATCTGAATACATGGGTATTTTGCTGACAAAATGTGTCACATAATCTAAAGTCATCATCACAGGCTAGAGAATGCATATTTTTCAAAGCCTATAGCTTTCATGAAACTCAAGTTTAAACTATATGAATCTTTTACAAGCCAAGGTTAGACAAACTTGATATTTAATGTAAAAGTTTACAGGAATTTATATACAGAGAAATCAGTATGGATGACCCACAAAGTACTCAAAATAGAAGGCATATAAACTAAAAATAGCATGTTGCATTTTCATATTATTTAGTTTTGTTTCAAATTAAATGTCTTGTGATTATAGCACATTGGAGAGCATGTGAATCAAGTCTAGTTCAGGCACTGAAGGTGAAAATTGATTCAATAATAAAAAAAATAGAGACTCATGTTTAAAGCTTTGGCTTGTGTACATACTTGAGGTGTACCTTTTTAGTGTGTTTATGTTTGTTCAGTTATTTATTTTTCAGGTTTGCTGAGCCAGAGTCTCATATATCACAGGCTGATCTCAAACTCATTAAATGGCTGAGGATGTCCTTGAATGCTTTCCTCCCATCTATGTAGCTGAGAATGATACCTGTGACCTCATGATCTTCATGCTTGTACCTCCCAATATGCTAAGATTATGGGTGTGCATGGACTTTGGAGGTACTGGGAATCAAATCCAGGTTTTCAGGCATGTTAAGCAAGCACTGTTTCAACTGAGATGCATCCTTAGACTCCAGGGTTTAGCTTTTTTAATGATTCACATTTAACACATTTGAGCTGGAGAAAAAAGTATGAAGCAACAGTCCCAAGTTATATACATAACTTTCAATATCCTAAACACCAATAAAACAGCTTTGGAGTTGTAACATTTTCACTGTCACCAAAACAAAAGAAAGTCCAAATAATCATCACAGTTTCCTTCAAAATAAACTATAAAAGCAAAGACATGTTGTGAAAAATTTCTCAGAGATAAAGGTAACTATCTTCAAAATCATCACTGAAAATGGTCCATATTATTTATATAACTCATACATCTAAGTTAGAAACAGAAAAAAATCATTATGTAGACATTTCAAATAGGTTATACTAATTACTGATAAACATCTAGAAATGTCAATCCAATATGAGATAAATGAAAACTAAGCCATCAGAACAGCGTTTTAACCTGGCAAATTATGAACATTCTTGATAAATGATAGCAATATTAAAATTATGCACATGCCATACTAAATATGTTAAATGTAAATATATTCTAACTTGTGTCTGGTGAGAATGAAAATAAATACATGATTACTAATTATAAGAAATTAGTAACAGGAAGTGTCTAAGTATTCACAATAACTTTATGGCCCATTGCTGAGGGAGTCAGGGCAGGAATCTGTAGGTAAGAACTGAAACAGAGTTCATCGAGGAATGCTGCTTACTGGCTTACTTCCCCTGGCTGGATCAGTCATTTTTCTTATATAACTCAGGCCCACCTGCCTAGGGATGGCACAACGAACAGAGGACTGAGCTCTCTTGCATCAGTAGCATCTAAGTAAATCCCCCATAAACATGACAGAGGGTAATTCCACACAGGCAATTCCTCAGCAGAAGTTCCCTCTTCCTGAATGAATCTAGTCTGCTTGTATCAAGTTGACAAAAACTAACCAGCACGCTATCTAAATTTTCTAAATTATACGTATTATATGTTTAATGAAGTGTTTATACCACTGAATAACATATGATGGATGAAACATTTAGATTCAGATTGAGGGCAGAATATATGAAGGGAAAATACAAGTTTATCTGTAACTATAAATAATGAATGTAATGCCCAGTCAGCAATAAAGATACATTGAATTTTTTTCTGTTCCCCCAAATCTAGTTCTTGTTTACAGTATAGCCATTTTCCTTTCTCATACAATATTTCCACCTCCATTTATCAACACAGCATCGCTGTGAGCAGCTTTTGCTCATGTGTTTTTAGTACTGCCAAGGAGATATCCTACACTGTGCAGGCAGCACAAATGCATTCAAGAACTCATAAATCTCTTCAAAATAAAGTTCAAATAACTTTCTTTTGCATTTTGGGTCATGGGTCTATGTACTGTAGGCTCAAATATACTTATTTTTTATTATCTTTCTACAGATTCTCTGTATTTAGAAGATAAGTTTTGAATATCATGACATATTTGAGTGATTGATAATCATGTTGTTTGTGTGCTGGAGCTGAAGTTCATTGAGTCTCACTGATGGGAATTACTCACAGGAACTGAGCCTATACCCTCAATCCTCTTATAAATACATCTAGATCTCTTCATGGCATTTTGGATTTCCTGCTACCCTATCAATAATATCTTATGTAGCTAGAGTTTTCCAGCCTTGCCCACAGTCAGGACAAATCTCTGTCACCCGCCAGTCCCACAGCCACTCAGACCCAACCAAGTAAACACAGAGACTTATATTGCATACAAACTGTATGGCCGTGGCAGGCTTCTTGCTAACTGTTCTTATAGCTTAATTAATCCATTTCCATAAATCTATACCTTGCCACGTGGCTTGTGGCTTACCGGTGTCTTCACATGTGGCTTGTCATGGTGGCGGCTAGCAGTTTCTCTCACTCAGCCTTCTACTTCCCAGAATTCTTCTCCTCCTTGTTCCACCTATACTTCCTCCTGCCTGGCCACTGGGAGATCAGTGTTTTATTTATTGACCAATCAGAGCAACAGATTTGATATACAGACCATCCCACAGCAATCTTATGTGTCAATTCCTGCTGCAGGTGGCCCTACTCCAACTCCTGTCTACCTCAGCCATTGTTCCACATCTGCTGTTGCTGCCCTACATGCTTGTTTTCTACTCCACTAGAACAAGGTCCATGAATTGAGAAAGTGACATTCATTTTCATTTCCTCAAATTTGCATACAAATCAGTGGACTTATAACAAGAGATAGCATTACAGTTTGACAAAGGGCCTGCTATGAGTTGAATTGGGTTTTCCCTCTATGACATTCATGTTGAAATTGAATGGCTCTTGCCACAGTTCAGAAGTGGAGCCTCATGGGAAGCCTTTGGCTATAGGAACAGATTTCACCTTGGTGTATTGATACACTTCTGTGGGCACCCTCCTTAGGAAACTTAAGAAAGGATTGGTTTTTTTTTCTCATATCTTGACAGAATGGCTTATCATGGCAGGGAGGCAGAAGTATGTGACAACTGACTCACACTGAATCTACTACATTCAGGAAGCCAAGAGAAATTAATGTCATGCTAAGCTCACTTTAATTTTTTTTTTTATTCAGTCCAATACTTCAGCCCACAAAAGACACCATTCATATTCATGGTGGGCTTTTTTTCTACTCAGTTAAACCTTTGAGGAAACATCATCACAGGCACACCCAAAAGCATGTTTCCATGGTGATACTAAATCAAGTCAAGTTGACAATGAAGTGTAAACATAACATCTGAGTTTCATCTTTACACTATAAACATCAGGAAAATTAAAAAGTTTTGATGTGCAGGTTTTTCTTTTTTTTTTTTCAGTTTTTCAAGACAGTTTTTAGGGTTTCTTTGTGAAGCTTTGGAGCCTGTCCTGGAACTCACTCTGTAGACCATGCTGGCCTTGAACTCAAAGAGATCTGCCTGCCTTTGCCTCCTGAGTTCTGGAATTATCTATGTAGCTGAGAATGATACCTGTGACCTCTCTGCCCATGTAGCCATTGTTGGTAGAGATTGTCTCACAGCACATTTCTTGGTATAAACAAGAGCAGACAATGGCAACATCAATGGACATGCTAACATGATGGGGGAAATTGAATAACTGCTGGGAGACTTTGCTCTCCTAGCAATGATCCTTCCTAATAATGGCTGTCTGTTCAACCCTGAACCAAATCCACACAGACAAAGAAAATAGACTCAACATACTGTATTCATGTATCTGTGAATGTATATAAAGAGAAAATAGACCATATTTTTTAGAAGGTATATTAGCATTTAGAAGAAGGGTGCCTGAGAGGAGTAGAGGGAAGAAAGGGAGCAGGGGATGGAGGTTGGGTAGTGATGTAATTAAAAATTAAAATATAAAATGGTTTGATGTAGAAGATTAAATAACTCTTTGGAAACTTGGCCCTCCTATCCAGGGCCTCTCACTTCACCTGACAGCATCTTTCTAGGACAATATTTAAATTTGTATTGAAAGTATACCAACCATATGATAGAGATTTGAGTCTAAAATTAGAAACTCGAGCCCTATGACTGAGTGCTGGAGAGAAATTTGCCTGATTGATTTTATCTGAGCTTGCTTTTTTCCTTTGTTACTTTATTCAGAGATGCAAGAAGCAACCAGACAGCATCATCTTTTTTCCCTTAGTGCTTCTCAAGTATTCAAAAACCTTATATACAGAGTCACCAAATTCTTTACTCCTCCGAGGAGCTGAATCAAGTGTATGTATCTTTTCGACTTCTTTAAACAGTTCACATCATAGGTGTTCAGTGCTCTCTAGGCTAGCAGAACAACTTTTCATAAAAATAGGTTTTGTTGAGTTGTGGAACTAGTTCTAGATAGCACTAAGCCCACTAGACAAATTCATCTTTAAAATTCTGTTTCTCTAGAACTACTCTTGGCACTGCCATCCATGTTATTCAGGGTTCTTTAGTGTAACAGAATCAATAGAATTAATACACATTAAAATGGAACTTACTAGATTGGCTTCAATAATGAGGACTGTGAAGTCTAACAATGACAATCTGTACATTGATAGTAGCTCAGGTCAGGAGATTGGATGTCTCAACAATCCTAAGCTGGCATTGATGGTTTAGAAGCTTTGAGGAGAGCCACTGGTCTTCAGTCCACATTGAAAAGCCAAATAAGCTGCTCAGATGTCAACGAAGGAAGCTGGTCGTGGTAGCAACAGCATGCATTGCATTCACCAGAAAACTTCAAAGGTGAACAGAGAAAAAGATCAACGGCTTTCTCCTTTCAGGTCTGTTCAGACAGCTTCTGCCTCTGAATCCTCCCAGCCGGGAAAAACCCTACAGACTTGCCCAGGGACACAGCTCTCAGTATTTCTTCACAAGGTCTCTGCTATTCTGACCAATCCAATCCAATCTTACCTTCTATCACCAGCATGTAGCTAGAGTTTTCCTGCCTTGCCCACAGTCAGGACAAATCTCTATCACCCGCCAGTCCCACAGCTGCTCAGACCTGACCAAGTAAACACAGAAACTTATATTGTTTAAAAACTGTATGGCCATGGCAGGCTTCTTGCTAACTGTTCTTATAGCTTAAATTAATCTATTTCCATAAATCTATACCTTGCCACATGGCTCGTGCCTTCCTGGCATCTTCACATGATTCTTGTCCTGGTGGGGGCTGGCAGTGACTTCTTCTGCCTTCCTGTTCTTTCTTTTCTCCTCTCTGTTAGTCCCACCTATACTTACTTCCTGCCTAGCCACTGGCCAATCAGTGTTTTATTTATTGACCAATCAGAGTAATTTGACATACAGACCATCCCACAGCACCATCATTTGGGGAATTAGTATTTTAACATATAAATTTAGAGGCAAATAACAAATATTCCAATCATAGTAATAGTAAAAATGGAAGAATGGAAAAGACACTCTCTTGTCACATAATGGATGGAAAATTTTTCCTTATAAAACTACATCTAAAAATTGAAATTTACCACTGGGTTATTTGGACCCAAAGGACTCATCTGTATTTCTACTTCAAACGAAGACTATAGTTCAAAGTGAACACAGGAAGGAAGAATTTGCATTCACAAATTTAAGCCAGCATATGAAAAATCACACATAGGCAGAAGGCTCTCTATAGACATCAATATTAAGTCGAGTCTGTTTATCATCCATCTGGCAAGGACATGAGTTGCCTTGTACAACTGAAATACAATGCAGCTGCTTTTAATTTTCCATGATGCATGATACATGCATCAAAAGATGTGTCAGATTAAAACTCATCTACTGAAGATGTTTTTTGGCCTGATTCAGCAACTGTTCTTAGCAGACAATGTCTTATCACACACTTTCAGGTCATCAAATTACCTAACTTTTTTCAGGCAGAAACAAACCTGTCTTCACAGCACTGACCTTCCTCTATCTGCTCTTACAACCACTCCCCAAACAAATTGCAGTATATCCTCATGTGGCACAATGTATATTCTGCTGTAATAAACTTTTGGGTACCTTTACAGAGGTAAGCCTAATTTCACAATGATAGGAAAATACTGCATAATCAACTTGTAAAGCAATTCATTTGGTGACAATAAAAGCACTCACTGAATATATTTGTAGAAATATTGAGGCATTAAACAACTCTTAAATCAAACAATTTAAAAATATCCAATCCAATTGTAGGCAGGACCTAGGGGCATATTATTTTCATGACCTGAAATTGAGCAGCATTATTTGAATAGCAACTGAAGTAAGTTGAAAAACCTCTATTTTTTGGTCATCAGAATATTTCATTTTACAACACTTCTTTATATGAATCACACAACAATAAAAGATTTGGACAAAATCACCAAGCACTTCATATTTAGCATAGTAAATTCTCCACAACATAGGTATTTGCTACTTGGATTCATTTTGGATGTAAATTGTTTTATTTCCTTAAAATTAGATGTATCTTAGATGAGAAAATGATGCTGAGAACATGTCATAGTTTAAGGAAAATATCAGCCAAAAATGGGACAAAAAGCCATTATCTGTGTAAAAAAAATAATAACCAAAAGCAACATTTTTAAGCTTGGAAATAATAAAGATGTTGCCTTAAAGAAGGGGAGCTATTGGTTGGGAACATAAAGTTTTGTAGATTCTTAAAAGACTTGTACATCCTACCTTATAAATTGTTTCTCTGAAAATAAAGTTGGAACTGAAGAATAACAGGTTTTTTTTAATTACATAATTAGACCTTGAATAGTGTGTACTTCACAGATGGGCCAAGATATTCAGAAACAACTAGAACCTCAGTTATTTGCTAGCAAAGACCTGTTAAAGGATGAATTGTAGGAGACTCAGGGATACTGCACATCCATCACATGCAATAATAAAAACAAAAAAAATTCAATTGACTTCTAGTCTTGGAGAAAATAACAATTCTTGCATTTAAAATTTGAACTGAAATTTCAATAAATCTGAACACAAGAGGCAAGTATCTCGAGTAATTTTGCATGATTTGGTGAAGGTTGACTGGATAAAGAAGAAGTGGGGAGGAATTTCTATTTATTTGTTTGTTTATTTAATCATCTTACATAGCCCATTTGCTTAACCCGTTTGTGCATGCACTAGGCCCCCTTTAAGAGGTGGGCTCTGCCCACCTTTCTCTCTCATTCTCTTTCTCTCTTCCTAGCTCCTCCCAGGTCATGTCTGCATCTCCTGTTTTCCTCTTTCTAGTCTCTTTTTCTCTTCTTCTTCTTCTTCTTCTTCTTCTTCTTCTTCTTCTTCTTCTTCTTCTTCTTCTTCTTCTTCTTCTTCTTCTCCTCCTCCTCCTCCTCCTCCTCCTCCTCCTCCTCCTCCTCCTCCTCCTCCTCCTCCTTCTTTCTCTTCTCTCCTCAGCTCCTCTCTCTCCCTCCTGCCTCCAATAAATACCTCTAGGTGAGTGCTGTCTGCAGGCTGTGAGTGACTTTCCACTGTGCCCCTTGCCTGACACCCTCCAAGGCCACTGCCACCAAGGCCACTGTTTTTAAATACAACAATAAGCACATCCAAATGTTTATGCATTGTGTGAATGTGTGTGCGCGCGCACACACACACACACACACACACACACACACGGAAATCAATGTAAAAAATATTCACTCACAGAAAATGCAAAAGCATTTTAAACAATTACATAAGTCTGGAAAGCTATAAGTATCTTATAACTATCATATTTTACTTAAACATTCATAACTATTTATGACAGTAGAAGTTATGTAGTTAATCACCAGAGGGAGTAACATTCGTTATTTTTAAAGAGAACTCAGTATATGCACATCCTACAAAACTCATGGTGACCATATGTCTTGATTTGCTCAGGACAGTTCTGTTTATGGATTATTTTGAAGCAATTCTCAGTCTCAGAAATATTCAGATTCAGACATTAAGTTACATGGCCATTATATTATTATTCTCAATTGTGATGAAGCAGCTTTTTTTTACTTATTTTTATAAAAGTGTATGTATCAAAACTTTAGGGGGGAGGGTATACATATTAGGGTCCCTATGTGTCATGAAATGTGTGTGTGTGTGTATCAGAGGACAACAATATAAGAATCAATTTTGTCTTCTATCCTTCAACTATGTGGGTTCAAGGAATTGAATCAGTTTGTCAGGTGTGATGAGTGACTTCTACAGTGAGTCCTCCACCAGCCCTGCGTTGTGTAGTAGCAAACATTGAAATCTGCTGCTAAATATAAAAATGTGAAACAAGGATATATTATGTTGTCATTAAGTAAAATAAAAACTTACAGATTTTATTCAATTACTGACTTCCTAGGAATGGCATATTCTGTTAGCAACAGCTCACTTATTGTTTTCCTTAAGTGTTTGTTCCAAAAAAAAAAAAAAAACCTAATTTCAAGGAAAACAATAATCAATGCATTGTTAATGGGATAGAATGTATTACCCTAAAAAAGAAAAAAAAAAAATATACCTGTTACCCTATTGGAGCATCTGGGAGAAAGAACTGGAATTGAGAGCATTTCATGGATGGGCTAGGTGGAAATCTAGTGTAATGAAAACTCCATGGAATATAGGAGAGTTAACTCTAATAAAGACTGCTAGTAATTGGGGACATGGAATCTGGACTGGCCATCTTCTGTAACCAGGCAAGACCTCAAGTGGAAGGATTGTAACACCAACCCAGCCACAAAACCTTTGACCTATAGTTTGTCCAGCCTGCAGAGTGTTCTGGGATTGGAGCCTAGCAGAATCCTCATCAAAGAGACCAGAGAAACTTCATGCAATAACTAATGGGAATGGATGCAGAGTCTCACAGACAAACATTAGATGGAGCTTGAGAAGTCATGTGGAAAAGGGATAGGAAAGTTTGGAGGAACCAGGGAACCACTAGAACATGACCAACAGAGTCAATTAACCAGGACTCATATGAGCTAGCAGAAATCAGGAAACCTGGAGGAGACTGACCTATGTCCTTTGCATATATGTTATGGCTGAGTAGCTTGATGTTCTCATGAGACTCCTAACAGAGGAAGCAGGGGCTGTCTCAGACTCTTTTGCCTGCTTGTGGGACTTTTTTCTTCCTACTGGATTGCCTCATCCAGCCTTGATATGATATCTGCCTGGTCTTATTGTAGCTTATTTTGCCATATTTGGTTGGTGTCCCTGGGATGTCTGTTCATTTCTGAGAAGAGGTGGAAGGGAGGTGGATCTGGGAGAGAGGGGAGATGCAGGAAAGAGCCTGGCAGAAGGGAGGAAGTGGACACTTCTGATGAAATGTGCTATATGAGACAGAAATAATTTTTTAAAATCCCACAGAAATAGCAAAAAGCCTTTAATGTTCACTGAAAGGCAGACAACAGTGGCCCAGAAGCCTTGAACTCTGCTGTGGAGATCCAGTCTGAGGCCCTTAAATGAACCCCGGAGCTATCAGAACCTCCTTTGAATTTCAATGTGTGAACCATTCTAAGTTCAGAGACGTTTATACAAGATTGCGCATGGCAGAAGTCCAGAGCTATATGGCTGTGAATTTTCCTCTTGTCAAATCTAGAGGTGGCTATAGTTTACATTTACATTTAACCTAAAGTTGCCACCACATCTCAGCACAAATGGAGTTAATGACGAGGATTTGAGCATTTCCCCCACAGAACTGTATGCATATATCCATCCCCAAGTGAGTCATGGAAGACAGTTCAGATGTTGCTACCTTGAAGGCTTTATCAATGTATCTAAATGTGCTTGGAATTTTGTTCTTCAAATAAGACAAGTTGTTGGGTTCTATGATTGACATGAAGCTCTAAAAGGACTGTAAAATAGTACTCCAATTGGTTGTGTCTTTGCCAGGCAGTTCTGAAGCACACAAATTCCCTTCATAGTTTTCTTATGATCATGGCATGGTTACTGCAATATGAAATTTGTTAGTGAAGAGGTAGAGAGTCAATTTACCAGCTACTCACTTTATGGAGAGAGATTTCAGGCTTACGAATATTTGGTGAAATCCTGCAGAATGATAAAATTTCCTACCAAATAAAAATGAATGAAAATTATACAATGGAAATAAAAAGAAAACTCAAGAAGATAGTTGAGCTGCAAAAAAAATGCATAACTGTGGTCAGAAATTCTACATGGTATCTCATTTTTCTAATGTTAAAAATGTAAATGACCTGGTTTATTAGACTGTGGGGGCCCACAGAGACTCCATAATGAGGCCTTATTCCACCATGACTCAGGATCAGAGAGTCCAAGTTTGCTTTGCACTCAAGGCTGCATAATAGAATGTTTTGGCCAAAAGCATGGTTACCAGGTATCTTTTACTTCAAGGCCTAATTACAAGACGCTTTGCCTTAAGGCATGTTTACCAGGTGTTTTGAAAATTAAGCAAGGGTCTATACTTGTTTGTTCTTTTTACCTTGATCTTGAAAGAGGGAGGTCTTTTGCTTCTCCCCTTGCCAGTGTATACAAAGCCCACTAGGAATAAACTTGAGGTGACTGTGGTATTGACCCAGAGCCCTCACAAAGCTACCCTGTGTCTCTGTCTTTTCCTTTATGTCTGTGTCCTTATATTTCATTATCTATTATTTCTTACTCCTCACTCCTCCCTTCAAGGACTGTTCAACAGGTCGGGCTAGTCCCCAACAGTTACAGTCTTAGTATGAGAAAGGATGGATGATAAATGAGTTAGCATCAGTATTTAGGAAGTTTACTTGACAGCAGTAAGGATGTGTATTGAACAGCATGGGTCAGAGTTCTTCTATGAACTTGATGCAATAGACTTTTTGTCAGTGCATGATGATTTTCCTTTCTAACTTTCTTTTATTAATTTTCAATGATATTTGTAGATTATCTGTAAAGAAAGAAATGGTACCAAATAGAGGAAGTATAGGATATATGTAAACAGAACAAAATAATGCATCTAACGAGTAAAAAGAAAAGATACAAAGAACAATTCAAAATCTGAGAAAAATCAATTCCCATGTGAGAAATACAGGAAAGTAATTTGAGTAAGGTTTTGTATGAAGTTATCCAATTTATAGATCTCCAAACTAAACAACAGAAAAACAAAAAAAGTTCTTTGTGCATGAACATTGAAATGAATAGAATGGGCACAGCCAGGATGCTATTAAGTTGCCTGTCATGTAGTTAGAATAAAAATGAAGCGGCTAATGAGAATTTTAAAAGGCAACTCAAAATGTCAGAAAGTAGTTGTGAACTGGTGGAATAAGCAGTCACGAAATGTTCTGATTAAAGAAAATGAGAGTAGGAACTTTGTAATTATTAGACAATAACAAAAAAGACTAGCAGAAATTAAACTCAACTAAGATGCTTTGGCCAGTAACAGTTTAACTGCATGTGTGATGTATCCAAGCAAGGTTTTCAATGATCACACTTGTGATGCCCATTTTGACTAGAAGGGTAAAGTTTTTTCAACCACTCAGGTATGCATTGGGCCATATTTTTGGCCAATATTTTGTAATCTCTTCTCTTTTCTGTTAAAAGAGACATTAAATTGACTGATCTTTTTTTCTTACTTGTCACAGAGAGTCCATAAATTAGTATTGGATTTCATTTTAGTTTTATTTTATTCTTAATTTGTGTGTGTGTGTGAAAGACAGAGAGACAGAGAGACAGAGACAGAGACCGAGAGAGAGAGAGCAGCAGTCAAAAGAGGGTTTCAGATATTAGAGAGCTGGAGCTGCAGTGATGAACCACCTAACACTGATGTTAGAGAGCAAACCCAGTTCCTCTGCTACATCAGTGTGCTCACCTGACTGCTAAGACATCTCCCTTATCACAAAGGTTTGGATTTTAAATTCCTCTGCAGAGGCTGTCCATTAAAGGGTTGGCACTGGCTAGTGATGCTGTGGGGAGATAGTTGAATTTTTGGGAGATGGGGTCTTGTGTAGGAAGCTGGTTCCTGCAGTAGATATTGACAATTTGCCACTTCCTTGCTCTGCTTCTTCACGGCTTAGAAGTAAGCAACTTTGCCCACTGTGCACTCTCTGTCAGGATAAAACGTTCTGCCTCACTACAAGTTTGATGAAACAAGAGAAGAGGATTCACTAATCATGGACTTTCACATTTGCAATCATAAACTGACCTAAATTTGTCTTCCTTTTAAGTTGTTTATCTCTGGTGTTTTATCACAGTCACAGAAATCTGACGAACACATTCTTCACTTCTTGGTAAAATGCTATATGTTGAAGTAATATTAGAATTAATAGTCTATTGACAAAATGGTATAAAGAATTATTGTACTTCTTTAGCTTCCCTAATGACAATGACTACAATACCATAATACAATAGTCAGAGTAAAGTGTAACTAAAAGTTGTATGGTACTATTACAAATGCTGCAGAAATAATCAGAGTGGCCCCTGCCCTTTCAGTGATGGGTAATGTCCTCTCTGTTAGGGAGTCCAACACCCTACTTTGTGTTTTATTGTTCTGTTCCAAGAACAGCCACTAATCTGCGACAGGTCTAACTATTTACCGTGGGTGACCATCAAGTTTGTAAATTTTGCATCTGCTATTTTAGAGTTTATTTATCTGTTTGTGTTCATTCAGTGTTTTCTCAAGATTAAGCTTCTGTTGTGCATTTGCAGCAGAACAGTGGGAGAAGTCAGAGGTTGCCTATGTTCTTGGTTTAGCTGATGACGTTTACATTGATAACTTGGTTGAGATGGGTGTTCTTCGGGTTCCTTATTTTAACATTCCTATTTTATTTCTATTATAATCATTTAATGTTTTTGACAAAACATTTTCAGTGCATTTCTTTAGTGATTTGAACTTTTGTTTTTTTTAATTTATTCTCAAAATACTTTAAAACTGTCTTTAAAGGAAAGGCGTATAATAGAATAAATATAGGATATAATTAAACAGTAAAAAATCATGCAAAAATGGGTGACTACAAAAATGGGTGACTGCATAATCATGAGCTGAACAAAGACAACAACAGACATGCTAAAGTGGACCTGGGAAAGAACATGAGGTCTCAACCACATCCAAAAAATTACAGACAACTAAGGAATACAGGGAGTTTGGGAAAGAGTTTTCCCCGGAGAAGAGCATACCAGCTCATCATATCAAAAGTTCAGGGCTGAAAAAATATGCATACATTATGAAGACTGATCAGGTTATATTTATTACACACACACACACAAAGAGATGTGTGTGTGTGTGTGTGTGTGTGTGTGTGTGTGTGTGTGTGTGTGTGTGCCTGCCTGTAATAACATCTGGTAAAAAGGGAGGACATGAATTTAAAAAGGAACATGCAGAGATTCAGAGGGAAGAAAATAAAGAAGGACATAATACAATTATATTGTAACCTTGAAAATATGAGAAAATGTAAAGTATGTGCAAAATGATGAAGACACAAAGAACTACTAGACAATTTGACAAAGGTATTATTCTTTATTACGTTCTTTCTCAAGGTTTTAGACATTGATTTTTGTTATCAGTTAGTGAGTTGTTGTCAATTATTTCTATAACTTTTTTTAGAAACTGATTTGTGTTTCCCTCATTCCTTTCACATTTATTTAGCAGAAATACTTTTTTCAGGCTGAATTATCTCTTTTGTTTTTTGTCCCCCAACTCCATCACATACATGACTAAGATTGAGCTTACATGGACTATAATCTATATGCTTCCATATACATTAAAGGATGAGTGCATGCAAATGTTTATATAGATTGATAATCATTTTGTTAATTTTATTCTGTCATGATTTAATATGCGGGGACGCCGCAAGGCTGGTGACCCACTCCATGTGGGCATGGCAGTGGGTGGACATAGAAAACCCAGATGCTGCATCCACGTGGAGAGTTTATTATAATAGAGAGATAAAGAGGCAGAAAGACAGAAAGAGGGAGAGAGAGAAAGAGGAAGGAAGAGGGGGTTTGCACATCTTGTGGTAGGAAAAGCAGAAGAAGAGAGAGAAAGGGGTGGAGTTTTTCTTTAAGAAGAAGCTTCTATGTCAGGATGCAGGGTGTCCCCAAGGGGCAGGATCAGAATATTAACATATTCCATGGAAAAAATTACCAATTTTCATTTTGTTATTAAAATTGTCCAAAAACTTCAGTGTTTATAAACATGACCCCATAAAGTCTTAAGTGTTACATTATTTTTGATCTCAGATGTTTCAGCCCCATATTTTCTTCTGGTCCAGTCTTCTTATCATTTTCTCATTGAAGAAGTTGCTATAATGTGGAGAATCCCTGTGAGTATGAAGCCAGGCATTAGTCACGGATACTTGGAAGACTTCATTCTGCCGGTGGTTCCGTTTTGTGCAGCTACTTCCCTGCCCTCATGTACGCTGTCATTTCAGTAATTTTATAAGTCAGAGTCCACCTGGGTATCACTGCAGAATGCTCGAGTTTACAGACTACCACAGATAGCAAGTCTAAGTGAAAAGAATGGCTATGTTAGCCCTCTCCCTCAAGGATTAATCCCCATTCTCTCTGTTACCCACATGCTTTGTTCATTTACCAGCTTCTTATCGCAAGGGGGAAAGATTGTCCTTAGTTCTTCTGTTACGGGTAAAAGCATCAAATACATTATTTGTAAACTAAATAAGTAGTTTTGTAAAATAAAGTTGTAGGTTATGATTCTTCAACATTTCAATTCATGCCAAACTATCAACACTGAAGCTTAAATGTGAGAAAATTCTTTGATAACAAAAGAGAAATAGATTTGCCTGTTAAAACAATGATTAAGAAAGACTATGTATCCACCGCTTTGCCATATACCACAGGCATCCACCCCAGCAAGCAAAATGCATCTCTGCTGTCATGCTTGAGAACTGTCATACACATGGTAATGAAATTTTATTCAACATAAATAATGTCCCAAATTACAACACAATGCTTTTAAAGGGGGTTTTGAAAGAATATATGTCTGCTATGTGAACAATATTACCATCCAGGCCACTGTTCAAATCCAAATTTCAAGGAAAATTGTTTCTAGCTCTGTAAAGACCAAATACTATTTCCCTGTAATTCTTGAAAAGGTACATTGCAGTAAGCATTCATTCGAAATGTGCTTTCTGGGAAAAATGAGATAGTATTTAAGGTTAATGTCTTACACAAGAAATCAGAACCCAACAAATGAGCAAACAAGGCTACAGTTAAACTGGGATAATATTGCCCTGGGCCACCTCTGAGAGGCTCTGATCTCAGAGAATGTGGGGACAAAGTGGGCAGTGTGACTGTTAGCAGGCACATAGCAAGCTGATACGTTGTACAGGTAGTTGTTTTACCAGGCAACACATGCCCTAACCCTTGGGCAAAGTCTTTTGTTATTGAAGTATATGTTTTCTAAACAAAACTAGTAGCTGTCCTTTGAAAATGGGAGGGGTTTCACTGAAGTACAATATTAAGTGAAAAGTAGATATCTTATTTTGGATATTAAAAGTAAAACTATGGAAATGATGAATAGTTCTTTTTTTTTTCTTTTTTACATAACCTGTAATACATTTATTTGCCCATGATGGGATTTAGAGAGTGTACTGCAAAATACATTTTTTATCTTGTATATGGCTTTTATTTCTATCATATCAGTATCTCTTGCATTGCTGTATTCCAACAGAAATCAAAGCCAGTAGTTCTCTGTGGGAAGGAGGACCATTATTCTATGAGCAAAGACAAGAATGATTTCTTCTAAGCAACATCAGATCCTAAGCACAAGCCATCTATGACAGCTTTTTTAAAACTAGTGGAGGCATGTTTTGTTCTTATTAAATGTATTTAAGTGACATATAAGAGCATTAAATCTTTTTTTCACAGAATAGAAGTGCAAACTAAGATTCTGAAACACATATGCACTTGGTAGAACCCAAATCGGCTTGCACATATTCATCTCTTCAAATATCTGAGGAAGATTTTCTTAGAAAGGTTCAGCACACAAGAAAAAACACTGCTTAAATTCAAAGCCAAAAAAAAAAAAACCTTGTAAATAAATAAATAAGTGAAGGAGATAAAAATTTAAGAATCATATGTCTATAAAATAAATTTATTTTGGAAAATGATAAAAAAAATAGCTTACAAATAATGGAATAGATTTCTGTCACATAAACACATTTGGAGAATAAAGTACTTCAGTGTAAGTAAACAACATGGTACTTACAAAGTTATAGGATACATAAAGAAAATCTCACAGGTTATATCCATGAGCTGAGGAGCCTAATTGAAACACTAACATCTCAAAAATGTCAATCCTCGAAAATTTAAGGTGTTTATATATACAGGTTTTACTAAACAGAAGACCTTCAACTTACACACTTGGATCTAAAGAAGCTGAGAGCTATTTCTGGGACTTGAGATTGTTCTTTTTCAATGATTGTGGTACAGTTTACTTCATTTTGAGATCAAAGAACAAAGCTATCCATTTTATTTAATAATTATAATGTTAATAACAATTGCACGTAATATATCTTGAGACAAAAGGGAAACATTTTTGCTTGGCTGAGTAGGAATAAAACAAATACCAAAAATTAAGAAATTACAATGGTTCTATACTATGTATTGACATAGAACCATAGCCTGGGAAAAAATCCACACTCATGGAAATGAAGAAATTACAGTTAAGCAAGAATCTGAAGAAAAAAATAACACACATAATTCTGTGGATAAATATAGTTTTAATAAACTTTCTCATCTGCACTGACAATGCTTCCCCCCAAACCCAAAATCACCTGATAAAAAATAAAGATGAAAAGCAAAGAAAAAGAGAGAACAGCATGTGTAAAGCTGATGATGACATCGAATGTGTGAGGAACAAAGGAGAGAGGGAGTGGCTAGATCTCAGAAAGCCAGGCACACACATTAAGAATTGTCTTTTCTCCAGAAGCACTAGCAGTGAGGTGAAATATTTGAGTGACAGGCAGAGGACACAAGCAGCATAAGGGACACATCACCATTCTATGTGTGATACAGGACTCTGACTCCTGCTGAGGAATTGAAGGTAGATAAGAACTGGGATTCTAATGAATACCAAGCAAGAGTTTGGTACTCCAGATGGAGACAGAAGGTCACGTAAAAAGCCATTCATCTTTGACATGTTCACTAGCTGTGTACAAAAGAGAAATCAAAGCTTTAGATCTCTAGAGCAATTAGTAATTCTAAGTTTATGAACTACAAGTGTGTCCACTCAAATCAGTGAGAAAACAGGAAAATGTCAGTAGAAATTATTGCACCCTTAACATTGTTGAACAGCTGTTTTAATAGGGAATCATTCTAAACCATGCTCGGTTAGCATTCTCTGTAATCAAATATAATTTTTCCTTTCCAGGGGAGGGGAAAAAGTCTCTAGCCATATGGAGCATTCTGTGCTTTTCATGCTCAGTTTCTAGTCTGATGTTGATAATCATTGCCCTTAGTTCCCAAACTCTATATATGTAGTTTCTTAATGTTGTGTTGTTATATTTGTTTATTGCTGTAGATATCACTCTATATAAATAAAATGTGGATTGGCCATTAGCCAGGTAGGAAGTATAGGCAGGACAAGCAGAAAAGAGAATTCTGGGAAAGGAAAGAGAGAGGAGACGCCAGCCTGCCTTCCAGGGAACAGCATGTAACAGGCACTCAGGTAAGCCACAGAACACGTGGCAACATATAGAAAAACAGAAATGGGCTGAGTTTAAGTGTAAGAGCTAGTCAGTGGTAGGCCTGAGCTAATGGCCGAGCAGTTTAGTTAATATAAGCTTCTGAGTGAATATTTTATAAGCAGTTGCAGGGTCCATAGGGCTGGGCCAGACTGGAGAAAACTTCAGCTACAGTTTATTTTTGAGGCAGTCTGTATAGCCCTTATTATTCAGAATTCCATCATTCTGATCATCCATGCACATATTCCTGAGTGCCGCTGTTTCCAAATGAGAGAAGATGCCCAGGGTTTTAGCTCTTCCTTTTAGACAGAAAATGTGCCAGCAATGTGTTGAGAGCAACATAGCTCTACAATGCCACCCTCAGTAGCCTGAAGAGTCTTCTTAGAATTTATAGACCTCAACTCATCAGGATTTAGTGCTGAAAAGACTTTCAGGACTGCCTGGTGTCAGGAAGCTACTTGGAAATTTTATCAGATATATTTTAACAAGGCTGAAGCATGAAATCTAAGAGAATAGTTAGGTTTCTGAGAAATATGCTGAGAAAAAAATGTGAAATACAAGGGAGAGAATGGAGAATAGGGGATAAGTGGTGTGGATGTGCAATTATGCATGTGGAATCTGCAATGGAAAGGTGTAACTAATAACCTTAGTATTAACCATGTATACTCTTCCAAGTTACTTCTCAAGAAATTGTGGAAAACCCTTCCCCTATTCTTTCTCGGTTTTAACAAGTAAAATAAGCAAGAGAGCCTACAGATTCCCTGGATCTGATACAGTGAAACCAGGCACCTCTAGGATGCTAGAAGGTGTTTTGTATGTATCTATTCCCAGTAAATGGGCTTCTGGTAATATTCCCAGAAAATTGTAGGTTTATAACTGGAGAAAGTAGATGTGACAATTTGAAAATATTTGATATTTTACAACCCATAAAGATATCCTAATGACTTTTAGAAGACAAAGGAAAGTGGATTGGTCTCTTTAATCCCCTTTGCTTAGTTTCCTAGCTGTGCACTATCATCTAGCCGTGAGAGTGTATGATTGAATTATGCCCCAGTTTCAAAGACTGGGGATGTCGTAAGATAATTCTTGCCTAACTTACTTTTTTTTGTCTCCCTATGTTTGTTTTATTAGGGTCATAACTGGGCAAGCCTTCAGATAACTTAATGAGAGAAATCTGACTGCTCCTGAAGTCCGGATGTGTTCCTGGTACATCAGTACATTCAAAGCCACAGATGTAAGACTCTCTGGAGACAAAGTAATATTGATTTCCCCAAGAAGACTCATGTGCCTACTAAGACCATGACCATGCTGTCTTGTCACCAACCTGGCTCCTACCTAGAGACATACCTAATGAAAACCAGCCCATAGCTAGTGCCACAAGAACAGCACAACTGAAAGAAATGCTGTTGTTCCTTTGGCAGCATAGAGGTTGCAGCCTTTTAAAGTTTGGTTTGATTCAAAGGGAGGAAGCTAGCTGAATTTATTAGGCAAAACTGTGGGAGTGCCACCCTGTGCGCTAATCTCCATGTGCAGGACTGATGGAAGCAGAGGGGTGTGTATGTGGGCTTCTTCCTCTCAGTGTTTCTTCTCTGCCCTCATAGAGGCTTTCAAAGCCTAAGGTTGGCACAACATTCTTGAGGATGCTGATTTAGGTTTAAATAGCAGTCTTACCTGCTTCCGGATAAGTAAATACACATTTTTTTTTTGTATTATTATTCTGCTTTAGTCACAGTTGAACCATCTTGCCAATTCCACTTTTAAGATCACCTTATCAAGAACAAACAAGGTAATGATAATGAAAAGCCTCTGCTGTGACAAGTCTGTTCTTGGGAGGAAAATCCCTCTAATTACAAATGAATGCCTCTCTTAGAAATGACTTCAAGTTAGGATCATTTTTTTCAGTGGATTAATTTTTGCCTTCAATTTTATGTCACAATAAAGACAGTATTATTAATGTTTCTGATTTGGATAACCCATTCTGATATAATGCTTTTATTATGAATTTGTGGTTGAAGAATGGAAACTGGAAATAATTTTAATTTTAAAATCTCAGCCGATAGATGTGGGAGTTTTCTACTCACCTAGGAGCCATTCTGATAAACAGCTTGGAAATAAATTAGCTACTTTGTGTTACAGAGGGATAGAGGGCTTGGGAGGTTTGCTTTTACTTCTGGTTAGTAAGTAAATTGAAATGCAAACACTTGCATACATTTAAACAGAACTAGCATGGTCAGTTAAGATGAAAATGAATAGGGGATAGAGAAACAGATCATCTTGTAAAAGAACTTGTTGCTCTTGTACAGAACCTTGGCTCAGGTCCAAGAACCCCTATGATAGCTCATAATAATCTCTAACTCCAGTTCTAAGGTATCTGACATCCTCACCTAACACCCTCTTCTGGTCTCAGTGAGCACCATGTATGTACACAATGCACATAAAAGCATACAGAAAAATATAGACATAAATAAAATAAACCAATCTAAAAAAGATTGGTGTGAATGTATAGAACGTTAAATTTACACATAAAATATATAAGAAAACTCACATTAATATGTATTGGTACCAATAACTGATGAAACTCAATTTTGTATGTATGTAATTGTAAGTAAATTAATAGTGATTAATTTACAGTGGCAAAACATGTAAGTACAAGACCACAGTGTTTTCTGAAAACTCTGTCAATAAAACTATTCTTTGAGATGCCCTAGTTACGTTTTCTTCTGGTTATAAAGTAAACTGAAATGAAAACCAGGAATACACATCCTTTTCTCTTTCTTTATACATTTTACACTCTTTACCCTCACTGTAAGAGAAACTCGAAGACAAATTGATGTTAACATAATTATCTTTTTCAGTGTATCATGTGTATTTTTTCCTCTTATGTCTTCTTTGAAAACATAAATAACCCCTTCAGCATGTAAAGAACAAAATATTAAATACCCACACATGCATCAAACCATGGGAAAAAAAAGTAAGGCCCTGACACTCAGACACATTCTTGGTGATATTTTATTTGTATTCAAATGTTATTTGTATGTTAATAAATAAAGTTGCCCGGGGATCAGAGCGATTAGCAAGCCATAGGAAAACAGGGCAGTGGTGGCGTACGCTTGTAATCCCAGTACTTGGTAGGCAGAGCTAGGTAAGTCTCTGTGTGTTCAGGGATACAGCCAGTATTGGATACACCTGCCTTTAATCTCAATACCAATCAATAGAAAACCTGGAGGTCTATACAAACAGGCCGTGACGATGGGTTTACAACCAATGAGAAGGCAGAACAGAAACACTATAAAAAGACAGACACACAGGAATTAGCTCTGGTTCGGAGAGGTAGGACCACCGCTGGAGGAAGGGTAAGGTTTTAGCTCTTAGCTCTGACCTCTTGGCTTTCTTCTTTGCATTGGTTCTGTGTTTCTTATTTAATAAGACGGTTGGTTACATCTGCAATTCTCCAAACATTATCTCAAAATGAACTAATATATATGTGCAAAGATCAGCATAATGTATAAATAAATTGTGGTTTATATCTGTAACCATAATTTACTGGCACTAATCTCTTTTCATGGCTAGGTTGGAAAGCTGTAAAAAGGTGATTGGGTGGGTGGACAGATCAGACTCAAATAGAGACCTTTCCACTTTAAAGGAGTTCTGATGATTAGTTAAAACGGCTCAGAATTTGAACTAGAAAGTAGAGAATATGAGCATTAGATGGAGGATAAGAAACAAAAACTGTTAGGCAATTGCCTGCCTAGGGGCTCATTGAAAATATAAAACAAGAGGACAGTGTATGTGCCAGGCTTTATTTTGAGCCACCAACCAGCATCATGACACGGAGACTTCCTTTTGTTTTGTTTGTTTGTTTGTTTGTTTGTTTGTTTTTGAGACAGGGTTTCTATGTGTAACAGCTCTGACTGTCCTGGAACTCAGTCTGGAGACCAGGCTGGCCTCAAACTCATAGAGCTCTGTCTGACTCTGCTTCCAAAATGCTGGGATTAAAGGCATGCACCACCATCTCTAGGCTGAGACTTCTTATTACTTATGAATGCTTGGCCTTATCTTACTCTTATTTTAATCTTTTTCTCTACCTATATTTTGTCTCTGGGCTTTTTACCATTTTTCTTGCTATTTATCTTACTTTCCTGCTGTCTCCATGTCTGGCTGGTGGCTGCCTGGCTTCTGCCTCCCCTCTCTTTCTCCTTTATTCTCTCCTCCTTTTCTCTTCTCTGAAGCCTAGATTTCACCTCCTACCTTTCTTTCTGTCCACCAGCCCTGCCTATCCATCTCCTGCCTAGCTATTGATTATTCAGCTTTTTATTAGACCAATCAGGTGCCTTAGGCAGGCAAGGTGAAACAGCAGCACATCTTTACATAATTAAAGAAATGCAGCAAAAACAAATGTAACACATCTTTAGATCATTAAACAAATGAAGCACAAACAAATGGAACACACTTTTACACAGTTAAAGTAACATTCAGTAGCATAAACAAATATAACACATCTTTGCCTAGTTAAAATATTCCACAAGTGCATCCTGAATTTCTCCTGGCTGCTCCATGTCTAAAGTCTAACTCAATAAACAACAACTTTTTAAAAATGTTTTCAGTTTTCTGATTTTACAAGATGTATATAAATGTCAATTTTAAATTATAGTAGCATATAAACCTATTTTAGTTATTCTTTTAAATTTTTGTGCTTGTCAAATACTATTCCCTATTCCAGAACATTCCTGTTTATTCTGAGAGAATACATCTCTCTCTCAAAAAGCACAAAAATATATTATGGCCCAAATCTTCACAGAATGTTCTTGATAGGATTAAAGGATCCTCCACTGGGTTCCAGCTAACCTGGACACTTGCCTCAATCTAACCATGCAGCAGGGTCCTGTGCTCTTGTTCCCTTTGGGGGAGGGAGCCAAGTAGGCACAGAGTCAAACTAATCAGACTCTGGGAGAATGTCCAAACAACAAGCTCAGTTTATTCAGGAAGAGGCAAGCCTTATATACCTTCACCCCACCCTGGGGGAAGGTCTGATGAAAATATATCTGCTGGTGTGACGTGGCTGCCTCTCATTGGTTCAGGTCATCTCCAGATCGTGTCTCAGCTGTGGTTGCTAAGGCCCTTAAGCAGACCCAGCTTGGCTCTCAGAAAGTATCTTTTTTACTGGTTTGGGCAGCTTCAGTTTTCTCTGTAACTATCATAACATCAAACAAATGTTGGCTAATATATGTCAAATTCAAATATAACCAGGAACTAAACATATTCATACATAATATGTTATTAAACATTTTTAGTTACCATGCAAAGTAAGACTTTACTGTACTATTTTCATACACACTTCACTAGTCTGTACTTTTATCCCCCACTAACCAACCCTCATGTCTCCTCCACCCTCTTGTTAGTTCCTTTTTCTTCCTTACAGTCACCACCTTCTGCCCCTTCCTGGATACTCTCCCTCTTGGTGCTGATCCACCTTAGCTTTTTTGCACCAACCCTCTCAGCCTTCTCCTCTAGCTCATTTCCATTTCCATTGTAGCTGAACCACATGCCTTTGTACCAGCTCATGATCCCTAGTAACACTTCTACCAGTGGCTACACTGGAGTGGAACTTGGGTAGTAGGTTTTGACTACCATTCTTTTTCTCTATTATGACAGTTACAGACTCAGTTGTAGTCCTATAGCAGTCTGCTTACAGGAGTCTCTTGTACTCCACCTCCATTCTTTGGGGATTCCACCTCTTGGTGCAGACTCTAGTCCCCGTAGCTCTTTTTCTCAGACCCCTCTCAGCCTTCTTTCTTAGCTTTTCTGTTATCCATCAACTTACAGAAGCTTTCTATACCAGGGACCCCATAGGGACCACACTTGCCTAAGATCCAGAAAAGACAACAGCAACCAAAGTTTGAAACACTCAGCACAGACAAGATCAGATAATGACATCAAAAGAAACACCCCAAACCAGATTCCGAATGCCTAGATCTCAGCCTGAACAAAAACAGCAAAGAAAATATGCTAGTATATGCTAGTAACTCTATTACAGGAGGCCACAAGAAAAGCAGTATGGCTGAAGCACAAGACAACTTCAAAAAAGCTATGTTGAATGTGTTTAGTGACCTTAAAGAGGATATGAAAATCCATTAATGAAGTCCATGAAAAAACAAGCAAACAAATACAGTAAAATAAAATAACAGAAACCATTCAAGGCATGAGGATAGAATTTAGCTGGGCAGTGGTGGTACAAGGCTTTAATCCCAGCACTCAGGAAGTAGACAGGTGGAGGTGAATCTGTGTGAGTTCAAGGCCAGCCTGGTCTATAGAGCAAGTTCCAGGCCAGACTCCAAAGCTACACAGACAAACCCTGTCTTGAAAAAACAAACAAAGAAAAAAGTAGAATTTAATAAAGAAACAGAATCACTAAAGAAATCTCAAACTGAAAGAAAACTGGAAATGAAAATATTAACATTTCAAACCTGACCAATAGAAGAATCTGAGGAATTGAATACAAGGTAGAAGAAATGGATACCTCAGTTAAAAAGAGAAAAAAAGATTTTAAATCTCAAAAAAAGAAGTCTAGGGACAAAATATCCGATAAATCTGGGGAACTATTAAAACTATAAGTAGATTTTAGTTTGAAGTCTATTTTATTAGAGGGGATCTGTGGATAGTATGTGGAGTGAGTAGAATATTCCTAATAAAGAAAAATGAAAGAAAAAAACATTGATAGTATGAATATCAAAGGAGAAGAAACCCAGAAGGTCAAAATCCTAGAAAATATTTATAGCAAAATCATAGAAGAAAATGTCCCTAGCCTAAAGAGGGTGGTGCTTAGCAAGGTACAAAAATCATACAGAGCACCAAATAGATAGGACCAGAAAAGAAATTCACCACAACATACAGTAATCAAAACATAAATGAATAAAACAAAAGGTTATAAAAAGCCTTAAGGAAAAAAGACCAAGTCACATATAAAGGCAGGACCCTAGAATAGTACCAGATTTCTCAAGGGAGACTCCAAAAGCCAGAATATCCTAGATGAATGTTCTAGAGCATTTAGGAGACCACAGACACCAATGTAGACTACAATAACTAATAAAACTATCAATTGTAGGGGTCCGAGGAAATGCTAAAGGAAGGACCCCTGACTCAAATAGTATGTAAGAGCCAAGACCATTTTATTTACCAGCAGATGTTGGGATCATTCTCCTGTACAAAATGGTGATGGCCCTGAGAGGAGCTTGCAGGCTCCTTTTAAGCACAGCTAAGGGAATTTTAGGAAGAGTCAGGTCATCTCAAGCATAATTGGTCAAGCAAGCAGCAGTTACATTAGTAAATTTTTGGTTGGCTGAGGTTTTAGCTTTCCATATTTTGGCATAATGGGGCAAGCCCAGGCCTGTTTCAGGGGGTTACAGGAACTGTCTTTGAGATATTGTAGCTATGACTCAGGCATTGTTCCTGTTCTCTCCCTCATCCCTGAATGTAATTTGTTGATTAAAAAGCCCTTTGTTGGGAGAAACACCTGTTTGCTTCTCTCAGAGAACTAAAACCAAAATTCAGTTGTAAAAATGGGCAAGTTTAAACTCTTCCCAATCACAATCACAGAGAAAGAGAATATTTCATGATAAAGCCACATGTAAAAATTCAGCTCTGCAGAAGGCTGACTTCAGTCTGAAGAGACTAACCACACATAAAATAACACAAGGAGTAAATAATCCCAGACAAACTAAACAAACAAAAAACAGGAATTAGCAAACAGTGCTCATGGATAACTCTCAATTTTAATGGTCTCAATTACCCTATAAAACAATGCAGTCCAGCAGACTGGATGAGAAAACAGAATCTGTCTTTCTGATGAATCCAAGAAATGGACTTTGTCATCAAGGATAGAAATTAACCCATGGTCAAAGGATAGAAAAAGTTATTCTAAGCACATGACCCAAAAAGCAAGCAAATGCAGCAATTTCATTATCTGACAAAACAGACCTCAAATCAAAATTAATTAGAAGAGACAAGAACAGACACTATATACTCATTCAAGGAAAATACACCAAGAGAATATTGGAGCTCTAAGAATGCACCAAACACAAAGTCCATAAACCAAACACTACTACAGCTAAATCTCATATTGAAATTCTGGCCAGAGAAACAAGTCAGCTGACTTCAGATCTTCACCTCTCCTGTGACTCCTAAAATTTCCAATCCCCTAATCCCATTCCTAGCACTACAGCAGACAACCTAATGCACCCCTTCTTCTTCCCTCATTTCCAGTGGATGATACAGATTTTTGTAACTGTTCTTCCAACATACATTGTTTATCACAGCCCCCACCTGCAGCAGGAATTCCATGGAAACTCACAGGCCACTGGAGCCCTGGAGACAGGAAGGCTACCTGGAGATCTCCACCTCTCCCTCCATTCTTCTAAATCCAATCCCTAATTCTCCTCATCAGCTCTGTAGCAGACTACCTGATACAGCCTCTCCTCACCCTCTGCCCACATCCCCAGGTGACTAAGCAGATCCTTGTGGGAACACCAGCTTTCCTCCTTCCTGAGGGTACCCTCACTCTACCTCCTAGCCCATCCCTATTATTAAGTGTCCACTCCCAATATCTAGAAATACATTTTACCTGGAATAGCCAGAGACCACACCTGTTAGGATCCCAGAAGAATTTCCTACCAGGCAATACACAGTCACCATACTCTCCTAAGAATGAGGGCAATAGAAACCAAGGAACAAAAAACCCACCCAACAAAGACTAGACAGATATTGGCACCTAAGGTTGCCATCTTACCAAGCCCAGATGCCTATAAGATGGAATAAAAACACAATTAGTAATAGCCAGAACAATATGGATCTACTAACGCTCAGTGACCCTACCACAGCAGGAGCTCAGTATTGCAACATAGCTGAAGTATAAGAAAAAAACTTAAAATCACATTTAAGACATGGTGTCGGTTCTTAAAAAGGAAATGAATAAATCCCTTAAAGAAATCCAGGAAAACACAAACAAACAGCGAAATAAATGCATAAAACACTTCAAGACCTAGCCGTAGAATTAGAATCAATAGAGGAAATACAACTTAGGGAAAATATGGAAATGAAAAATTAGGAATTTGAACAGAAGCTCAAACACAAGCCTCCCCAACAGATTATAAGAGATGGAAGGGAAAATCTAAGGCATTAAAGACAAGATGGAGTAATCCTAGATCAAAGAAAAATGTTGAATCTATAAATATCCTGACACAAAATATCCAGGAAATCTGGAACACTATGAAAAGACAAAATCTATGAGTAATAAGAATAGAGGAAGGAAAAGAAGTCCATGTTAAAGTTACAAAATATTTTCAAAAAAATCATGGAAGAAAATTTCTCTAACTTAAAGGAGATGCTTATCAAGGCACAAGAAGCACATAGAACACCACATACAGAACAAAAGATATTAAAACTGCAAGGGAAAACAGCCCAGTAGCATATAAAGGAGGATCTATTAGAATAACAGATGATTTTTCAATGGAGAGTATAAATGCCCAAAGGGCCTAGAGAGATATCCTACATACACTAATAAGCCACAGCTGCCAGCCCAGACTACTATACTAGCCAACTTTCAATCATAATAGATGAAGAAAATAAGACAATTCATGTTAAAAACCAAATTTAAGCAAAATATACCTAAAAAAACAGCCTTATAGAAGACTCTAGAAGGAAAACTCCAAAGTTAACCACATCCAAGAAAACACATGGAACAAATAATCCTACACCAACAAATCAAAACAGGTCTCTCTCACACACACACACACACACACACACACACACACACACACACGCACACGCACACGCACACGCACACACAAGCACACACAGGCACACACACCATCACCACTACAACAACAACAAAATAACAGGGTTCAAAACAAACACTGCTTATTGATATCTTTGAATAGCAAAGGTCTGAATTCCACAATACGAAGACATAAACTAACAGAGTAGATGAAAAAAACAGGATCCCATCTTCCTGCTACATGTAAAAAACACACATTAACATCAAGGACAGACATCACCTCAGGATAAATGGATGAAAAAAAGATTTTCCAAACAAATGGACATAAGAAGCAAGCTAGTGAGCTGGGTGGTGTTGGTGTTGGTGTTGGTGGCGGCGGCAGCACACGCCTTTAATCCCAGAGCCAGGTGGATCTCTGTGATTTCGAGGCCAGCCTGGTCTACAAACTGAGATCCAGGACAGGAACAAAAACTACACAGAGAAGCCCTGTCTCAATAAACCAAAAAAAAAAAAAAAAAAAAAGTAAGCTGTAGCCATTTTTATGTCAGATAAAATAGATTTAAATGAAACTATTCAGGAGAGATAGTAAAGGCATCAAAGAAAATATCCACCAAGTGGTTGCACTCCTTAACATCTATGGACAATGTACAAGGGCATGCAACTTAATAAAAGAATAAAAGAAACACCACTCCAACTTAAATCACGCATTAACTCTCACGCGAGTGAAAGACTTCAGTACCCCATTCTCAATAATGGAAAAATCATCCAGACAAAACCTAAACAGAAAAATGCTAGAGCTAATTGATATTAAAAATAGAATGAACCTAACAGACAATTGTAGAACATTCCACTGTAACAGAAAAAATATATAACTTCTTTTCAGAACCAATAGAACTTTCTCCAAAACTGACCACATACTTGGACACAAAACAAGTATCAACAGTTACAAGAAAATGGAAATAACATCCCATGTGCTATCAGACCACCACATATTAAAGCTAGATATCAACAACAGAAGCAATAGAAAGCCTACAAACTTATGGAATCAGGACAAAACACTCCTGAGTGTAAATAGATCAAGACACAAACTAAAAAGAAATTCAAAAACTTCTAGAATTGAATGAAAATATTATTTTGTTCCACTGAATACTCTTTGCTATGTCCTAAACTCTGTAGTGTACATGGATGCTGTGGGATGTTTTTCTGCATGCTATGAATATGTGTTGCTATGATTGGTTAATAAAGAAGCTGCTCTGACCTGTGGCAAGTCAGGTTATAGCCAGGCAGGGAAATCCAATGATGTGAACCCTTTGTGGCAGTTACTAGATATTACCTACATTCTCTAGTAATGACCCTGGTTCACAGGTGAAAATCAAGTCTACTAGGAATCTTTCTTCTGGGTTAATTTAAGATAAAAGAGCTATCTAGAAAGAAGCCTGCCACACACCATGACATCGGTAAATCATATTAAGCCTCTGAATGATTATTTTATAAGTGGCTGTGGGACTGTGGGCCAGAAGATTGCCCAGGCTGGCTGGGACCAGGGAAACTTTCTAACATGGGGCTTGACTTTCCACCTAAAACTTGAGAGAATTAAAAAAAGATTATGAAATGGAGCTAAAAGCTGCTTCCTAAGTTGTCTCCTAGGCCAACCTCAGCCAGTGGGCTTGAGCTACAGTATGGCAGGTTTGCAGCATGAGTGCTTGAAACACAGCATGGCAGATTCCCACCACAGTACATAGAGGCATCTCCAAGCCATGCAGTACACTGCATAGTGGATATAGCTTTTGCTAATACAGATGAAAATAAGGTTTCTGGGGTACATGCTGTGGAAGGAAGCATAGACCAACTGCCTCCCGGAGTCAGCAGAGAACATAGCTCCCAGAGCTGGAGGTGAATTAATTACCTTCACCATACTGAAAAGCTGAAATGGGCAGAGTCAGCAGCCAAGGCTGCCACTTCAGCCCTAAACATGCAGTTTAGCAGTTTAAAATCACTTCTGGTCAGAGAAGGATTATAGATTCACAGTAAGACAGATTCAGATGGAATAAAACTCTAAACTATTTACAG
The DNA here is from genome assembly GCF_004664715.2 of Peromyscus leucopus. Classification (NCBI taxonomy): domain Eukaryota; kingdom Metazoa; phylum Chordata; class Mammalia; order Rodentia; family Cricetidae; genus Peromyscus; species Peromyscus leucopus. The sequence continues at coordinate 28,457,303 of NC_051075.1, read as the reverse complement.
TGTGTGTAAAAATGTACATAGGCTTGGAAGAGAGAGAAAAAAGGAATATATGCAGTTATATAAAGAAGTAGATAGTTTTAAAAAATAAAGTATTAAAGAGACAGTAAAAATATAAAAATATAAGCCACGTAAAGATGAAAATCACACACAGAGTCTGGATTATATTGTCTTTTGGATTTTTAAGTGCAGAAAGACATTTTATTGCAAAGGCTGCTGAATCAAACATATATATATATATATGTGTGTATATATATATATACACATATATATATATATATATATATTAAAGGTATCTTGCTTTCAAAATTTATGTCTAAAGATACATTGCTTTGGAAAAAAGGTTCTGCTTTTGTTTCCACAGAAGATGAGAACAGAATGGATTGTAGCTAATATGGTTTGATCAGGGAAGACCCCCTGAGAAGTCTCTAGATGTTCCAACATCCAGAAGAGCTCAAGTCAACTGGCTCAGAGAATACAGTGTCACAGACTATTCCAGTCAGGACTTGATCATAATTCTTAATTTTTTTCAGGGTCCCCATAAGATTGTCAGTGCCCCCCAACCATCAGTAAGTAGTATGAGAAGCTATGTTCAAATTCACAAAATATTATTTATGAATGTTTATTTTTATTTAAATCAGGTTGATTATAAATGCAATCTCTTTCTAAAGAAGAAAAGGGATGATATCATAGATATGATAGGATGAAAGATAGATTATTGAATCTACTTTTAAAGAGCAACAACTTGTTTGAAATGTTTTACATTGCTATAGATTTTAGTTTATTACAAATTTAAAGTTAATTTTGTTGTACTATATGTATATTTCTACTCTCATTTAAGGTATTATGTTTGTGCAGCTTATTTAAAATTATAATATATAATTAAGAAATGCAGATTAGCTGGGTAGTGGTGGTACATACCCTTAATCCCAGCACTCGGGAGGCAGAGCCATGTGGATCTCTGGAGTTTGAGGTCAGCCTGGTCTACAGAAAGGGATCCAGGACAAACACCAAGACAACAAAGAGAAACCCTGTCTCAAAAAAAAGAATGTAAAGAAATGCAGATTAATAATCATATTTATAGTCATTTTAGTTAAATTCTCTATGTATACATAAATATATTTATATTAGGTAGGTAATCTTCAAATACTTCAAAGACCTACAGAATATGGCATTTAAGATATTTTAAAAACTTAGAGTTTTCTGAACCATGAGACATATCTGCTCCTGGCAACACCAATTCCATCAAGGAGAATGATGGTCATTGAATAAACTCATTATGGAGCTTGCTTTCTTTGTGGCAAAAGTTAGCCACTGGGCAAACAAATGCCCTTTCATCAACTGATTGACAATATGTTGTATAAACTGGAGATGCAGGACCCATAGGAAGGTGACCACTGAACTTTGCAAGACGAGATGATTCTCAGGTTTCTGCTTCACAGAGGAGACCCCCCAGACATTCTACAAGACACAGAAAAGTGACTGAGAGACTCTAGGCCTATAGGCTGAAGATGGATGTGCCAATGTTACAGAGGAACTTTGGGTGACTGTCTAGGCAGCCAGCTGTCTCTGTCATTCTAGATTTTTTTAAGTTGCTTTCAATGTTTTTCCTGTTTACATAGGTTAGGCAATATTATATCCTTCTGGGGTCTTTGATGTTGTTAAGACTAGATAGTTATAATTTTCCTTGGTTATGAGAAAAGATAAGTTATAAAAAATTAGACCAGGTGGTGGTGGTGCATGCCATTAATCCCAGCACTCAGGAGGCAGAGGCAGGTGGATCTCTGTGAGTTTGAGGCCAGCCTGGTCTATAGACAGAGTTCCAGGACAGGCACCAAAACTACACAGAGAAATCCTGTCTTGAAAAACAAACAAACAAACAAACAAAAAATTAGACTGAGCCAAAACCAGAACCAAGACATGATTTCTATGGAAATTCAGTTAAGCCAAGAATCCAACATGGTCAGCACAAATTGTCTGACACATGGTACACTGGGCTGCCTATGGTATTTGCTCTTACTTTGCACAGGCCTAACAACACCTCCCCAGATCAAGACGATCTGGGGTTAACTTGGGATAAAGTTTTCACAAACAAGCAAGGGTCTCATGGCCATAACAAAAGTTAAGTAAACAGACAGGGGGAAATGACATCACCACTCTTCCCCATGTACATGGCCCTGGCCAGGGTGTCACTTCTCTGGATTTCTGCCAACAGAAACTCGGTAGGGTGAATTCTACTACAGAAACCATTGCGATTTTAACTGCCTAGTGCCTTTTCAGTTACCAGTTGTCAACTGATAACCTAACCTTAACCCAGTTAGTACATACTTACCCATGTGAGTAGTTGATGCTTTCTAGTGGGAAGACCCACTAGAAGCAAATGAAATGGGATCAATGAAGCAGGTATTGTTAATGCCTTCCATGGGATGCTGCAGGGCACTGCATTGTAGGACACAGGATGACAGAAAGAGGAAGATTGCACACCAGGTAAGAAAAGTCACAGATAGAGTCTTGCCATTTTTGTTTCATGCTAGCTCTATAGAGGTTTGAGATTTCTGACCATCTCCAGTGCTTGCCTGGGTAGCATGGCATAGGGGCTAGTGTAGACAAATTTCTAAACAGTCTTATTAAATAAGAAACACGGAGCCAAATATAGGGGTGAAAGCCTTAGAGATCAGGGAAATAGTGAGGATCACCAACCTTACCTCTCCAGCTCTTCAGCTACCAAAAGGAGCTACTTCCTACCTAACCTGTGCCTTTATTACATTGCTGTTCAGCCCTCTCATTGGCTTTTAGCCCAGCTACCTCACTTCTTTGTCACTGCCTGTCTGTACAGACCTCCAAGTCTCTATGGTTGGTACTGGGATTAAAGGTGTGTGTCACCATGCTTGGCTGTTCCCTACCGTGTCCTTGAACACACAGAGCCCCTTCCTGCCATGTGATCATATTAAGAGCATGTGCTACCACTGTCTGACTTCTATGTTTACATAAAAATGGCTGGCCTTTTCCCCCTTGATCTCCAGGCATGCTTTATTTATTGACATGCAAATAAAATATCACCACAGGCTAGAGTTCTTATTTGACTGGCATATGGACCAGGACCAGGCCAGTATGAGTCTGCTAACATCCACCAAAAATTTCTGTTCTTAGAGTGGCAATTAGTATAAACTTGGTTATTTGGAATGATTATTTAATATAAAATTCACACAAGTTTATAATTCCAAAGGGTGGTTTCAATTCTTACAAGTTTTGGTAGAATGCTTTGTTTGGGTGTCCTTTATAATTATGTAAACTATACCTGTCTGATGTCTATGTCTACTGGAAGCCCTCTTTCTCACTCAGTTAAACATGGATAGTAATTGGCATGATTGATAATCCAAAAATCATTGAAGATTAGTAGGTGCTAGTGTGTAAATAGACTTATTCTAAGGTATTTCTCATTATAGAGGCTATATTTTTACTTGACTGGGAAATTAAAAATGAATCTTAGACCATAGTGTTTGGTGATAGAGAACTTATTTTACCTAGAGATAAGGATCCAATTGTTCATTATATTTTATCATATTCCTCTAAGGACTCACAGGAATCCCAGACAGCTCTGGAAATTGTCAGGAGGATATAAAGGAATATCTTCTGAATGGTATTCTGTTGTGGGAGCCCACAGTGACTCCAATTTGTGGCTTGATTCCATCTAGACTCAAGGTCAAAGAGTTCAAGATGGCCATTGCTCTTTAAGCTTTGGGTATAAAGAGTCTGTGAGAAATAAACTCAGGAATACTGTGGGGATCCTACCTGTGGCACCAGCACAGTGGGGCCTTGTTGCTGGAGAATTTCTCTCCAGCTCACGCCACCAAGTCTCGCCAGTCCCAGAACCCAGTTATAAAATAAACACACAGACTCTTACATTATTTAAACTGATTGGCCATTAGCTCAGGCCTATCATTTTTTAGCTCTTACTCTTATATTTTGCCCATTTCTATTTATCTTTACTTTGTCATGTGGCTCATGGCTTACTGGTACTTTACATCTTCCTTGTCCTGGCAGTGGCTCCAGGCAGTCTTCTCTTTCTTTCCTCCTTCCTCAATTCTACTCTCCCCTTGTCCCGCCTATACTTCCTGCCTGGTCACTGGCCAATCAGTGCTTTATTTATATAGAGCGATATCCACAGCAGGGCCTAAATACAGGAGATCCATTAAAAGACAGTGCAAGTGAATGGAGCACTCAGATATAAAAGTGTAAGTACAATGATTAACTCGGGAGTAAATTGTAAATATAGATTAGGGTAATAGTAGACAGCTGTTTAAAGATATTTTAAAAGCAAGAGGAGCTAAAGTTAGGGCTACAGCAAGTATCCAATTTGTGAAGGTTTTAGTTTGTGATTTTTTTTTAGGTCTGAGAAAGTAGTTTAAAAGTGTGAAGTCTGGGTATGTTGTGTGGGTTTGAAGGAGTAATAGCATGCATCTGAGTGAGTGATCTAGATATGCTGAGCATGCAGGCCTAAGTTAGGTCTAAAGTTATAATATGAGTAAGTCATAAAAGCTTTTGTAAGGTTTGAGAAGCGTAGGATTAAGGTTTGGGTTATGTGAAGGCTTAAAACAAAGTAACTTACGGTAGAGCAGGTTTGCCATTGGTTTCCTCGAGCATGGGACTTTGGACTCATAAACATGGAGGAGAAAAAAAAAGCTGAGTATGGGGACTGAGCACCCAGCTTGAACCTAGCAGTCCAAGAACGAACAGTCACTTCAGAAGCTGCCATCACCAGCAGCATCAGCCGGAGCAGCAGCCGCCGCCGGAGCAGCAGCAGCAGCACCAGGGAGTAGCAGCTGCCCTGTCTGGGCATCATTGCATTGCCAGCAGCAAGCACCAAGAGCCAACACGAGTAGCAGAGGTCTGTGCACTCATTTTGCCATTCAGGAACTGCAGTGGGCAGAATGCAGACAGCCAGGGTGTTTGTGAGAGCAGACCCAGTAACTGCTCTTGGCTGGGCTGGCTGGCCTGACTGAGCCTTGAGACTGCCCCTGTGCATCCATGGAGCAGTGGCAAGTAAGAAACTGCAGAGTGCTGTGTCCTCACCCTTCAGACTGCTGAAGGGAGTGAGTATACACCCACATGGACCATGAAGGGTTGGGGCCCCCAAATCCAGCAGTCTGGCTGCCCTGGGGTCTGGGCAGAGCAGGTAATGGAGACAGGGTGTATTGGCCCATGGCTGGGTTGCTTCTAGGACCAGGGTGCTGCATGGAGAGGACCGAGGTGATGCTGCACCATGGCTTAAAGCAGTGGGAGAAACACAGGCAGCTCTGCAGTGGGGGAGGCCATGAGACCTCATCTCCCCTGTTCACCTCATATTCATTACTAAACATGGGTGCATTTTTGGATAAACCAAAAATTGAAAAACACAAGGTTCATGGTATTGGGAATGGTTTGTGTTATGGCTTGAGCAGCATACAAGCACTTTAGTACAGCTGACAGACCAGGCCCTGATCTTGAGTTTTCAGTGGAAAATGCTAAGACTGGTATCAGAACTGGCTTTTTGAAACCTGATGAACATTTGCACAACTTCTCAGACCTCAGAAATGAGATGGACAGGAGTGGTTCAATGGCAATGGGCATTTTGATTTCAACTACACATACCTACTTTATCAACTGTGGTGACTCACGAGCTGTTCTGTCTAAGAATGGAGAGGTTTGCTTTTCTACCCAAGCTCAAGATTTAGCTTTTAAAAAGTAATTTAAAAAGGAGGAGGGGGAGTTATATCTTCAGTCACCACATCAAGTTCCCTTTATTTTAATATTTTTTAATGTACTGATGAGTAGGAGTAGGATAAAGGCTTTGCTGCTGGTATTTGGTACTCAGGAACTGGAGCAGTTCAAATGTAGTTTTGGATGTAAGTTTGTGAAAATTGTAATTTAGCCAATTGTGTGTCCATTGTTAATAACCATACTAGAATTATGGTGTTAACCTGTTAATGCTAGTAAGCCATGGCATGATGACAAAAGGTTACAAATTCTGCAGAAAATTTGTAGGCATCACAGAATGCCTGGGTTGGTAATTGCCAGAATTATTGCCCTAAATTCCTTTATAGTTACCACCACTACCATGGCAGTAGCATTGTCTCAATCTATTCAGAGTCAGGATATGTGAATCAAGTGTCTCAAAATGTATCTATGATCCTGGGAACTCAAGAAGATATTGATGTAATTTATTTGAAGCAGCACAGTTGTTAGGAGATGAGATTCTAGGGTTAAAGATAAGAGGTCATTTGAAATGCCATGCTAAATATAACTGGGTATGTGTAGCCTCTTCTATTTACAATGGAAGTGTTACTAGATGGGGGGAAAGTTAGGACTCATCTGAGAGGAATTTGGTATGATACTAATGCATTCTTAGATTAAATGCAGTTGCATCAGGAAATTACTTATTTAAAAATGACAAAGTTGGATTTTGATGCATCCCAAACTTCTGTAGACATCCTGGACCAATTTAAAAAGGCAATTTCATCTTAGTCATCCCTTACTCCTTTATTAAGAAATATTGGAGCCATGGGAGCATATGTGTTACTAGGCATTATTTGTCTGCCTATGATTACCAAGCTATTTTTGAACTCTCAGTGAAAATTTGTTTCAGAGCTGCATGGAGCTGAATTGCAGTCATAAGAGCATGCATGAGCTCTGTACCCTCCCTTGAAATTTTCTAGAGACTGGTAGTCAAAATGGTCAAGTTCTTTTTGCCATCTTTTAATCTAAGATAGGGCATGAATGGTAGAATTCTTGTGCCAATGATGGGTAAGACTGGATGGCTGAGGTAAGCAACCTAAGACAGGCACAATTACTGAGGGGTCCAGAAGACTTTTAAAAAATAAATAAAAAGGGAGAACTGTGGAATCCCACAGTGACTTCAGTTTGTGGCTTGATTCCATCTTGACTATAGGTCAGAGAGTTCCAGCTTGTTATTGCTCTTCAAGGCAGAATAACAGGATGATTGTCTAAAGGCATGGTTACTAGATGTTTCCACTATTACGGAGGTATTTATGCTTTTTGTTACTTGAACCATGGTAAGGAAGTCTTTTATTTTCTTTTACATGTGGATACTAGTTTTTTGTCTTCTGTATTTGTGCTACAATTTTATTTTATGCATGTGTAACACATTTTTAACCCATTCATCTATTGATGGACATCTGGAGTAGTTCAAACATTTGATTATTTCAAATAGAGTAGTAGTAAACACAATACACAAGCATCTCTGTGAAGATTAGACTTAAATTATTCAAGAGAATTCCAGGAATAGTATCACTCTATCTTTATAAAGTTTTTCAAGGGAAGTCCATGTTGATTTTCATAGTGGTTGTTCAAATACATATTCCTATTCATAGTGGAGAAGTCTGTAGGCATACTCAGCTGTTTGATGTTGTGACAAGACATGTACTCTTCCAGATTTGTACTAAAGAATTATGCAAGTGAATCACACAAAAAAGAAAAACACAAAACAAAACAATACCCCAAACAAGCAAATGAAACAAACTTTATGGAGTTGTCATTTTAGCTTGTTGTGCTGGGCATTATTCACAGATATCCTTGAGTACAGGCAATATTGTTTGTTTTGTTTGTTTGTTTGTTTGTTTGTTTGTTTTGTTTTTGTTTTCTGAGACAGATTTTTCTCTGCATGGCTTTGGTTGTCCTGGAACTCACTCCATAGACCAGGCTGGTCTTGGACACAAAGATCCACCTGCCTCTGCCTCCCCAGTGCTGGGATTAAAGACGTGTGCCACTGCCTCCTGGTTTAGTAGAGGCAATTTTTTGAGCTGTAGGTTGGACACACTTGAAGGATTTCTCTTCCCTATATCTTTCCAATATTTAATATTGTTTATTTTCTTGATAATAGCTATTCTAATTGGGATAAAGTAAAATTTTAACTAAAATGTAATTCACATTTCCATGATGGCTAAACAAGTTGAACAATTTTTCAAATATTTATTGGCCATTTATCATTTTTCCTTTAAGAGTTTTCTACTTAACTTTTTAACTTCTTTACTGTTTGGGTTTTTTTTTGGTGGTTAATATGTTTAGTTCTTTAAATATTTAAAATATTAATTTTGTGTTATATGTTTACTTGGTAATGGAATCCTCTATTTATTCTGCCTTTTCACTATGCTCTCATGGACATTTTTCTGTGTCCATGGCCTATATATGTGTGAATACACACACACACACACACACACACACACACCATATATAATCTAGGTTGTGCATTAGAGACAATATTGTGTATTTGTCTTTATGAGTTTGACTTATTTTGCTTAACATAAGAATCTCTAGGATGTCCATTTTCATGGAAATGTCCTTATTTACTTATTTACTTATATATCCTCTTTTAGGGAAAGTGAAGCAGTTTCTTTTGTGACCTTGCAAAGTCAGGCACCACAACATAGATAAAAAATTTCGCCGGGCGGTGGTGGCGCACGCCTTTAATCCCAGCACTCAGGAGGCAGAGCCAGGCGGATCGCTGTGAGTTCGAGGCCAGCCTGGGCTACCAAGTGAGCTCCAGGAAAGGCACAAAACTACGCAGAGAAACCCTGTCTCGAAAAAACCAAAAAAAAAAAAAAAAAAAAAATTCAGGGTATACAACAGGAGGGCAAAGGACATTTTTATAGCCTTCAACATAGGTCCCTACACCTGTTTTCTCTTTATTATTGGATGAGTCATGAGGAAGCTTAATTTTATATTTTAAATGTTTAATGAGTCTTTGAAAATTGCAAACATATAACAATGTATCTTGATCATAGCTCCAACTCATTTCCTTCTACCAACTCTCTACCCAAGACCTCAAGACATATCACCCTCCCATCTTCATGGCCTGATTTTATGATTTCTATTTATGTATTTTCTTGTTTATCTGCCCAATGATAATGATGCACATTTGACCATGGGTGTATGGTCATCAGTGTGGCAGAATAGGCAGATTCCAGTATGGATGGCCTTCCACATTCAGGCACCCACCTTCTCTGTACATCCCCTCACGATAGTATGAGTCCCTATGTTCTATGGGACTTTTTTTTTTTTTTAAAGAAGAGCACAATCTTATTTAGGAAAGTTCCATTCTTATGACTTCTTTATTTTCTAAAGATCCTGCTTCCTATTACCATTATATTGGGGCTTAGGGTTTTAATATTCAATATATTAGAAAGTAATATTAATAACACATTTTCAAATTCAACCTTTATTATGGAATTTTCATATCTTAAGACACAGACAATGCTTTGCTCTGGAAATAATTTCAGCTCACCAAAGTAAATATAGCATTTGTGAAGTCTGTACTGGATTAGGCTGGGACAATTTAAAGTAAAATATTCATTTACCTGTGAAATAATACTAAAATGAAACACAAAAGACTGATATGGATCATTTTGTCATACTTACTAAGTTACCTAGAAAGAAGAATAGGCTAGTCTTAAAAACTGTTGGCTTCTAGAATGTCACAAGAAAACACAGAGATATTTGGAATTTATTGTTCCAAAGTACTTAAACCTTTACTTTAAAATTTTATATATAGTTTTTACACCTCCTGCAACATAGAATGATACTTAATCTTCATTGGTCAAGTCAAGCTTGAATTGCTCAATATTAAATCTTCTAATATTAAACTTTTCCAGTGGTTTGATAGGTGTGTTGTTTTAGGTGGTTTGGGCTTGGTACACAACACTAAGCAAATAGAATAAGATAGAAGGAAAAAATTAAAGCTCTTATTAACTTTTATTAAGTTTATATCTGAAAAGGTTCTTCTTATGGTACCCTGACTGTAGCAGTATATAATAAATCATAAAAGAAAGCCATAAAAGCACGGATTAGAGTATTAGCTCCATACGAGAGTACTTGTCTATAAAGTATTTGTAAGTACTATGTTCGATCCTCCTGCTGCAAAGAAACAAAAACAGGTAAGAGACTCAATGAATTTTTGTGTCATTATACATTTATTTAGTTAACCCATGAAAAAAATAGAGAATTGAAATAAATAAGAGTAACAGTCTATAAAATGTGCTATCACCCCATCTTTTTTTATTTTAATAAGAATATTTTATTTTTAATAGTAAAATTTTTCTTGCTGAGAAGCCAGGATTCCTGACTTCTGTTTGTTTATTGTTGTTGTTTTGGTTGTATGTGAGGCCCATCCAGTTAAAGTTGCAGAATTTGCTGAGTATAGTCTCCATGGACTTTTCTGAATATCAAAGGGCAGTCCATTGCCCTTTCTCCTGCACAAAAATGTGGTGATTTCTAAACCTTTCCTGAAATTATGAGGCAAGATTAAACAGGGAAGCTGCATGTTGAGAATGACAAAGCCCAAGTTAATATAAGCTTGTCTCCTTGATCAAATGGTAGACAGGTTGTAATGATAAAATAGAACATTCCACTCTATCTTTTTCAGTTAGTAAGAATATTAGTCTCTGAAATATTTATGTCTTTTCTGGTCACAGTGTTATATGATCAGTAATTGCTTCACCAAGTACATTTATTTAATGTTCACGACTAAAATAAAAATGAATCAATGCACTTGAATTTTTCCTACCGTATAAGTAACCTTTGATATTTACAATTTTTTAAAATATTTTAGCTGAGACAAACCTTGCCATTAGATCCATGGATGAACAGAGAAGAGAAAATACCAGGTCAGGAGGGCAGAATCCCAAATTTCTCTTCAATTTCACTGGTCTTGTGAGTATCTACAGAGCTTTCCAATAATGAGCCTCTGCTTCTTCATGTGAGGTGTCAAAATCATGAAATATAATTTATGAGCTGAGAATTCCCAATGAAAAAATATAAGAATTGTTTGCCATCAAAAAGCAGCATCTCTTGATGTAATTCCATTGTCAGGTTCCAGGTCTCTGAACAGGACAAACCATCACACAAATCCTCAGACTCACAAAAATACTCAACTATGCTGTGCTCAGAATTCCTAATTTTCCCTTGTTCAAATGTGTTGGTAGAAATCACAAATCACAGCTTTTGTTTCTACTATGGTCTAGTAGTGAAGATGTGTGTGTGTGTGTGTGTGTGTGTGTGTGTGTGTGTGTGTGTGTGTGTGTGTAACCAACTTTCTGATGGAAAAAAATTTAAAAGATAGGAAGAATAAGAAAATATGTGTTTAGTATTTTTTCTCAAACTGTTTTGGCAGAAAACAATATGACAACTTTAGATTAGGGTGATCTATAAATTCTAAGATGGGGCTGGAGAGATGGCTCAGCCGTTAAAGGCTAGGCTCACAACCAAAAATAAATTCTAAGATGAAGAAATTGTAATTTACTCTGTACAAATTGGGACCCCATCTAACAAAAAAATTGATTATATCTTTAAAAGGGCCAATAAAATAATTATTTGATAAACACAAATCTAGCATGGTAGAAAACTTTCCTGAACATCAGGGCCCTAAAGAAAAAAAGGGGGCAGGGGTTGATAATGTCATTCTAGATGTAACTTGAATGATGTTTCTCAAGATTTTGAAAACTGGAAATTTACCACATTATTTACTATCCATTCTTAAAAATGAACAAATCATTTATTTAAAAAATTGTTTTCCAAGGATATTAATAAGTCACCATCTGCAAGGCATCTGACATTTGCTTCTAGATTCATTCTCTGACAATTTCTAGTCTCCTGTGGCTCAAATGGCTCACTTTCATGGACTGAATTAAATGTTATATTAGTGTGTTTTCTAATGTTCTAGATGAAAAATAGTATGGGGAATTTATAACTAAAATGAATTTATCTTATCCACTTCTTGAGATAGGGCAGTTTATGATGGTGGGTGGGTAATGTGGACTCCCTGCAAAGCATCACAGGATAAAAGGGAGCAATCAGAGAGAGCCAAACTGGTTCTAAAACAAATACAATTTAAAAATGGTTCATTAATCCATGAGGATATTATTAATTCATGAGTATTCCTAGGATCACTTCTAGAAACCTCTAATGGCTTTCAAATGCCCCACTTCTTGATACTTCAATATTGTGTGACTTTCCCTACAAAAACATGAACAAGTATCTACCCACTCAACACAAAGCAGTGATGATAGATCAAACTAAAGATTCCAATAAATTCCAACTTAAGAAAACTACTTAAGCAATTGTTACTAAAAGAACTATAGTGAGAGATTAGTTAAAAATGCATGGGTGACTGAAATGCAGCTGCTTTGCTCAAACACCTACCCTAGGCTCATGAATGCTGCACCTTTGGAGACCTCTGCATGATACAGAGGGAGCTCTGCCTGTTGGGAATTTTGCATCTCCTTTATGGTTATTATTGCTTATATAACCTTAGGGGGTGTGGGAGATGTCTTGTGACTCTTGTAAGTTTCAGGAACTTTCTGAGATTGCTAGTTTTGTTTGCTGTAGTGGGTAGCCATTCCAGCTCTGGTCTGGAAGTTCCAACCCCCATTGAGGCTTTGGTAACTATCACGCCTACAAGGCAGGGCCAAAGGAGGACCCTGAAGACCTGAGATTGGGACACGCCGCCTCTCTTGCTGCTGGGAACCCAGACGCTAGAGGTGGACCGATAGAGCTCTCCAGAGAACACTGCCGAACTATGCTGTGACTTTCCCAGAACCCTCAGCCTACCTATACCTTCATTTGCAAGTTACACCATTAAGTAAATCTTTTCACTACGTGGGGTGGCCTTAATAATTTCACCAATAGTTTGCTTCCTGCCCCTTGTAAATTTCATTACTTGCTGAATCTTTACCAACTTGTTTCCTACATGGAGTGCTTCAATTTGGAGGAAATTGCTACAATATAGTGTATTTAGTGAAAACAGTTCAGAATTATGTTATAGGTAACATTCAAATACTCATATAATCATATAGCTAGAGACATTAAAATATCTTTATCGCATATTAACAGTGTCTTTAGTTCCTTAGTTTTTATCTTTTTATCTTTTCTATGCTAAAATACATTCTAATTAATGCTGAGAAGATAAAAATTGGTTAATACAGCTACAATTAGGAGGCTTGTTATGTTGTTTGTTCATACAATGGAATATTATTTAACTGCAATTACAATGAGGCTTGTATTAATTTGTAAATTAATATATAAAAGACTATATTAATACAAAATTATCTCAAGATACATTGGTTGGAAATTGTAGACCTGTGCACAAGTTTAAAAAATAATACAAATCAGTGAAAAGCCAATATAGACTATATATTTTTAAATGCCTAATATATTTCTGGAAAGATAAATCAGATGTGGTTAATAGGTACTATAAAAGAAGACATAGATGCCTGGAGGGCCAGAAAGTGAAAATGGCATATTATTTTCCTTTTATAGTGTTTGATGTTTATTTACACATAATATACATGTAGTAATATCTGGAGTTACATGAAGAACTAATATATTTCTCCAAAACAGAAATAAATACATTTTCTTTTGAGAAAGAAAATTAAAATGCTTTCCCATTATAGCCTAGTTTCCTTTTCATAAGGAAACTATATTTTTTGCTAAGCACAAATCACATTAATCTTTAAACACCTGAATTCAAAAAAGAGGTAAAAGTGTGGGGAGAAAATAATACAGGAGGCCGCTGCTCCCCCCCCCACACACACACACATCCTTAGGGGATGAGAAGAAGAGTAAGGTCTGTAGTCCAATGGAGGCCATCAGGCTCACTCACCTCCCTGACCACTACATCACCTCTCCAAGTGGTCCTTCATGGTTTTCTTTTGCCATTTTTAGATTTATTTATTTTTACAAGTATAGGTGTTTTGCCTGCATTTATGTCTTTACAATATGTGTGCATGCCTTATGGACTTAGAGGCGAAAAGGGGGCAACTTGGAGATTCTGGAGTTACAGAGGGTCGTAAATTGAACCTGGGTCTTCTGAGAAGCCCTTAATTACTGAGCCATCTCTCCCAACCCCCTTCAAAGGGTTGAAGGCTTACTCTCTCCCTTGGAGTCAAGGCTTCTGCCAAGCCCTCTTCTTTTCTGGCTTCCTCCTTTCTTGTCAACCAGAGGAGATCACCCACACTGGAACGTGTTTGACCCAATTAGAAGTTTATCATGGAAAGTCCCCATTGAAGCGGTTTTCAAAATAAGAATCTGTTATTCATAAAAATATTAAAACTTGAAGTTTTTTTCTATTTAGTGTCTGTAACTCCTGTGTCCGGGCCCAGCTAATTACTCCTCGGCAGCTCCATATATTTCCTTGGTTTGCTCCATGCTTCTGTCCCCTATCTCAGTTAGAAATGTCTCAAAGTAAAGATTAGTAGGCTGGGGTAGAGTGCTTGTCTAGTACACAGGAGGCCCAAGATTCAACATCTAGTTGCAAAACAAACCAAAACTAGAGAATGACCAACCCACATAACCAATAATGGAATAATTTGATATTTTGGTTACATTAATGAAGATAACAAGAAGGTTACATTAAAAGTTTCAATGACAATGGTAAGAAATATAGGAAAATTCAGACTATAACTTTATTAAAAAAAAAAATCATGGCTGGTGGTAAGACTATGTGTAGTATTTTTTTTCCTAATTAGGCATATATAGATTCGACAATGACAAAAAAAGCAAAAATGAAAATTTCTGCAGTGAGCATACATTGCCTTTAATAGTAAGAAACAGCAGATGCCATAGACAGTAGAATAGACTTAGAGTTCATATGTCCTGAGTAATGATAACAATCAAAAAGAAAAGACTTCTCAAAGCCTTTTAACTAGTTCAGATCCTGATTGTCTGGGCAAAATTAGTCAACTGGGAAGACAAATGGGAAAAGAAGCCCATAAGAGACACATGAGAGTCACATGAGATACCCAGAGAGGCATGTTAGCTACAAATGAGAGCCCTCTTAGAAGGCCATAGTGGCACATGATAGGTCCATGAGAGGCACATAACAGTCTGTGAGAGGCATGCAATTGGCCCATGAGAGGAACAATAGAGGCCTGTGATTGGTTCATGGAGCATCCTGAGCCAGACCTGAAACAATGATAAGCAAATTCCCAGCTCAGTGAACTATTTCCAGTCCACTCCCAGCAGTCAAGGCTTAGGCAAGGACAGTGAGTCATGCTTTGACTACCATTAACTTGGAAAAAGCCTCAGTGACACAAAGCCAGTCCTTTATACAAGGAAGCATAGAAGCAGACACTTGGGTACACATCATCCTTGGTGTTGGTTGCATGAATTCTATTCTTGTTTAAGTCGTTGAGGAAGAATTTCCCTATCAACCAATTCTCTTCCAATATGCTAGTACTTTGAACAGCTGAAGGCAATTCCCCTGACCTTAATGATTGATCATCTAGCAAAGAGACTTTAGGTTAAGTCGAGAAAGAGGACGAGACGACAAACCTGAAAACACAAAAGCACAAAGAAATAATAAGAGTTGAACAGAATAAAGTTGATTAACTAGCTTGGGGTATATACATGTAAACAAAGACTAGGGAATCATTAAAGTGATAATCTGGATTTTTTTGCTAATGGGAATAGATATAATATATTTAATGAAAAAGTTTTAAAATTATGTTATAGAGAACATTCTAATACTTATATAATCATATATATATATATATATATACACATATATGTATATATACATATATGTTTCTATTTTTCCTGTTGGATCTGGGGTCATGCAATGATGAGCGACAGACCATCAAAGTCTATTAAACCAGAAGTAAATTTTATTCAACAAAAAAAAAGGAAAGAAAAAAAATATCACCACAGGGCACAAGAGCTTATCATCAGCTATCTGCAACCATAGTGAGGGTTTGATTTTGAGGCTGTGGCCATGGTGGTAGATTCTGGTCCCCTTTTTATTATAAGGAGGACAACATCAGGCATGGTATGCATGCTAGAAGTCATGTAGAAACATTTATTAAAGGTTAACTTTGGTCTAGGCAGTTGTTGGTTATAAGGGGGAAAGGGGATTAAAAGTTAACCCCTAGCTGTTGATAGAGATCTATAAGCACAGAGACATTGTTAGAAATTAACCTTTAGAGTTGATGACTGTCAGCTTTTTCCCCCCTTAGGTTTACAATTTCTATATTCCTGGGCACTTTATTTTCTATGCTGAAATACATTCTGATTAACAAAATGATTAAAAGATACAAAAGTAATTGTCCTGTTGCTCTTTAATAAAACAGAAGTTCTTTCTCACAATGAAAACAAAACAAACAACAACAGTTTAGTCTTTTGTGAATTATTCCTCTTACTTTCCTTTGAAAACTGCACCTCTGGTGCTGGCTGGGACCTTGACTCTTGAACACATCCTAGCTACTCATGTTCTCTGTCTGAGACTGAAGGGACTCTGGCCAGCCCGATCATGGCAAACATGACTCTGGCATGCTTGGCTCTCCTTCCTCCTTCCCTCTGCCTTGTTCAAAACCATTAGACTACATTCCTAAAGCTAACCACCTAAAAAGGTCTGCTTCCTCCTCCTGAAGCTGACAACCAAAGTCCAGCTATTAAAGTATTGAAATTCAGCAATCAAAGTCCCCTTTGGGTCACCTAATTAATATGCCCAATTAAATTTAAAAACCTCATGCTAATACAGGGCTTTCCCCTTTTACCTTTATAAACCTCCATTTGCCTGTGTGCCTCTATCCAGAGGCAGGAATTTGTCCCTCTGGGATAAATACTTCTGACCCCTTTCTTTTGTCCCTTCCTCTTGTCCTTTGTCCTCCATCTACTTTCTTTGTCTGTTACTTCCTGCCCTTTATCTCTCTGAAGCAAATAGATCTCCTTTGTGCCTAGAACTTGGAGTTGGGATGTCCTGAGCCAATACCTTCCCTTTCAAAGGCAAGAAAGCTAAGTGGAATGGGTCCTAAAGGAAGGAGTAGCTGTACACTTTATTAATGAAAATATAGACATTTTAAAACCATCTTTCCTTAAGTGGCATGGTAAACAGTCTTTTTTATGTTTTACATGATTTAGCTCTCTTATAATTTGGTGTTTTTGCTCTAGATAGTAAGAAATCATTTTCAACTCATTTTCTACTTCAAATTATAATGATGTCGAATTTCAAAAGATTCTTTCCATGATTTCATCTAGCTTTCAGGTAAAAATAGATTATCAAAAAAATTCTTAAAACTATATCAAACATTCATTTACATGTCATGAATGAGAGCACAAATTTGATGAATAATCAAATTATATTCCCCGGGGAATAATGAACAGTGATACTAAAATGATTTAAAGTATTTCAATACTCAATAATTTCTGCTCTCAGCTATGTTTCAACGTGTGAAAATTAAAAATACATGTAAACACCATACAAATTTATAAGTAGTATAAAATTAAGACCTAGTATAACATTGATGTTTATTCATAATTAAAATCCATCAATTTTGCCAGCCTTATTATGAAATTTTACTTTCTGTTCTGTATTTATATAAATTCTCCAGCTCTGAGGATAGCTAAAACTTCCTTTTTTCCCACTGGCTTATTATTTATGGTTTCCAATTAACTACGTAGATTTTATGGATTCTCTTCTACCCATGGAAGTAGCTGTGCACTTTTAGCTTCAAGAAATTTTATTATCATGTGATATATTATACTTACTTGTATTCTACTAAGTCCTTTAAAAGTGGATAGTTTTCTTAACAGCCCACCCCCCAGCTTTTTAAAAATACAGAATGTTTGTCTTGAAATGTATATGCTCTACATTTGTAGACTATGGCACATTATGTATATCATAGATGCAACCACTTGAAATTGATACAATTATGCAATTTAATACTCTATTTTATATATAGGAATAGTTTAATGATCATTTCTTGAATTCATTCATTTTATTCAGTTAGCATATAAATTTAATGTAATGATTTAAATTGTAATCTATCTTCTGATGAAACACTAAACATCAACTTACTCAGAGACTTGTTTTTTTAATTTCTTCTGCATTATATCCTTTATTCCTTTGTTGCTTAATTTAATTTTTCTATGCCTTTCTCTCTTGTTTTTTCAAAGTAACTTACACAAAGAGGAAATCATCTATTATATTTGTATCTGCTAATGTATTCTTCTCTTTATATTTTCATTAGTTTTCTACTGTGGGTTTTATTCTACTTCCTCTGACATAGTGAATACATTTTACTCTGTATCACATTAAATTTCCAACATATTAAGAAGCATCACACCCTTCTGGACAAGAGGTGAGTGCCTGGGCTCAGCCTAGACCCCAGCCCTGGGTACCAGCCACTCTGGGGAAGACCTGCCCAACTTGGCCCCAGGTTCTGGCCACTGGGCAGGTTCCCTTCTAGCCCTACCCGGGAGGCTCCTCTTCTCCAAGACTCCCGGAAGACCCTGCAATCTCCACGCCCTGCCCCGATGCCCATCATTGCCGGAGACCCCAGCCATTTCCTAAGACTTAGAGAACAGCCCCCAGCACCCATCCTGCCCTTGACTTCCCATCTGGATAAGAAAGCTCACATCTGGATGAGAGAGAGACTTCCTGAATCTGTCAGCTCTGTCTGAACCAAGTGCACTGATAAGACCAAGAACGAACTACAAGGAGATGGGCAGATGTCAAGGCAGAAGTACATACAACAAAATGAAGGACAATACAGCATCACCAGAACCTACCCCTCCTCCAACATCTACACCTGAACATCAAAAATTGGAAGAAGTAGAAGAAAACAGCCTTATGAATAACATCATGAAGAAGGTAGAGTCTTATATAGAGGAAAAGACAAACAAAAAATGGGAAGAATGCTATAAAAAATTAGAGGAAAGTCCAAAAAAAGTAGAAGAAAACAATAAAGCCCTGGAAGAAAACAATAAAGCCCTGAAAAAAAGTCATGAAAAAGCAATGAAGCAGATGAAGGAAACAGTCCAAGACCTGAAAAGGGCAATAGAAAAAATGAAGAAGACACAAACAGAGGGAATGCTGGAAATAGAAAATCTGAGTAAATGATTGGGAACTTCAGATGCAAGTATAACCAACAGAATGCAAGAGATGGAAGAGAGGATCTCTGGCATTGAAGATACGGTAGAAGAAATAGATTCATCAGTCAAAGAAAACACTAGAGCCAAGAAAGTCATAACCCAAAATGTCAAAGAAATTTGGGACACTATGAAAAGACCAAACCTACAAATAATAGGGATAGAAGGAGAAGAATACCAACTCAAAGGCACAGAAAATATATTCAGCAAGATCATAGAAGAAAACTTTCCCAACTTAAAGAAGGAAATGCCTATGAAGATACAAGAAGCCTATAGAACTCCAAACAGACTAGACCCCCCAAAAAAGTCCCCTTGCCACATAATAATTAAACAACTAAACATACAGAATAAAGAAAGAATATTAAGAGCAGCTAAGGAAAAAGGCCAAGTGACTTATAAAGGTAAACCCATCAGAATAACACCCGATTTCTCAATGGAGACTTTGAAAGCCAGAAAGACCTGGACAGATGTAATGCAGATACTAAGAGACCATGGATGCCAGCCTAGACTAATATACCCAGCAAAACTTTCAATCATCATAGATGGAGTGAACAAGACATTCCAAGACAAAGCCAGATTTAAACAATACCTATCCACAAACCCAGCCCTACAAAAAGCACTAGAAGGAAAATTCCAACCTAAGGAAGTCAGATACACCCTCGAAAACACAGGCAACAGATAAAGAGACAGCAGTAAACCCCAAAGAAGAGAAGTACACACATATTACCACCAAAAAATAACAGGAATGAACAATCAGTGGTCATTAATATCCCTTAATATCAATGTACTTAATTCACCTATTAAAAAGACATAGGCATACAGAATGGATACGAAAGCAGGACCCAACTTTCTGCTGCATACAAGAAACACACCTCAAATTCAAAGATAGACACTACCTAAGACACTTCCCTAAGGCTGGGAAAAGACTTTCCAATCAAACAGTCTTAAGAAACAAGCAGGGGCCGGGCGGTGGTGGCGCACGCCTTTAATCCCAGCACTCGGGAGGCAGAGCCAGGCGGATCTCTGTGAGTTCGAGGCCAGCCTGGGCTACCAAGTGAGTTCCAGGAAAGGCGCAAAGCTACACAGAGAAACCCTGTCTTGAAAAACCAAAAAAAAAAAAAAAAAAAAAAAAAAAAAAAAAAAAAAAAAAAAAAAAGAAACAAGCAGGGGTAGCCATCCTGATATCTAGCAAAATAGACTTCAAACTAAAATCAATCAAAAGAGATCAAGAAGGGCATTACATACTCATCACAGGAAAGATCCACCAAGATGAAGTTTCAATTCTGAACATTTATGCCCCAAACACAAGGGCACCCACATATGTAAAAGAAACATTACTAAAGTTTAAACCACACATTAATAGTGGGAGGCTTCAACACCCCATTTTCACCACTGGACAGATCTACCAAATTGAAACTTAACAGAGAAATAAAGGACTTAACAGATATCATAACTCAAAGGACTTAATCAATATCTACAGAACATTCCATCCTAAAAAAAAAAAAAAAGAATATACCTTCTTCTCAGCACCCCATGGAACTTTCTCTAAAATTGGCCACATACTTGGCCACAAAGCAAATCTCAACAGGTACAAAACAATTGGAATAACGTCCTGCATTCTATCAGACCACCATGGTTTAAAGTTAGATTTCAACAACAACAAAAACTACAGAAAACCTACAATCTCATGGAAACTGAATAATGCTCAACTGAATCACCAATAGATTAAGGAAGGAATAAAGAAAGAAATAAGACTTCCTAGAGATCAACGAAAATGAAGACACCACATACCCAAACTTATGGGACACTATGAAAGCAGTGCTAAGAGGGAAATTCATAGCACTAAATGCCCACATAAAGAAGTTGGAGAAATCTCACACTAGTGACTTAACAGCACACCTGAAAGCTCTAGAACAAGAAGAAGCAAAGTCTCCCAGGAAGAATAGATGCCAGGAAATTATCAAAGTGAGAGCTGAAATCAATAAAACAGAAACAAAGAGAACAATACAAAAATTAATGAAACAAAGAGTTGGTTCTTTGAGAAAATCAACAAGATAGACAAGGCCTTATGCAAACTAACCAAAAGACAGAGGGAGAGTATCCAAATTAACAAAATGAAATAAAAAGGGGGACATAACAATAGACATTGAGGAAATCCAGAGAATCATCAGGTCATACTTCAAAAACCTCTACTCCACAAAACTGGAAAATCTAAAAGAAATGGATAATTTTCTGGATAGGTACCACATACCTAAGTTAAATCAAGACCAGATAAACTATTTAAATAGTCCAATAATCCCTAAGGAAATAGCAACAGTCATTAAAAGTCTCCCAAGCAAAAAAAAGCCCAGGACCAGATGGTTTCAGCGCAGAATTCTACCAGATCTTCAAAGAAGAGTTAATACCAATGCTCTCTAAATTGTCCCACACAATGGAAACAGAAGGAACATTACCAAACTCCTTCTATGAGGCTACAATTACCTTGTTTCCTAACCCAAACAAGGATAAAACAAAGAAAGAGAACTACAGACCGATCTCCCTCATGAACATTGATGTAAAAATACTCAATAAAATACTGTCAAACGGCCGGGCGGTGGTGGCACACGCCTTTAATCCCAGCACTCGGGAGGCAGAGCCAGGTGCATCTCTGTGAGTTCGAGGCCAGCCTGGGCTACCAAGTGAGTCCCAGGAAAGGCGCAAAGCTACACAGAGAAACCCTGTCTCGAAAAACCAAAAAAAAAAAAAAAAAAAAAAATACTGGCAAACAGACTCCAAGAACATATCAAAACAATTATCCACTATGATCAAGTAGGCTTAATCCCAGGGATGCAAGGGTGGTTCAACATACGAAAGTCCATCAATGTAATACACCATATAAACAAACTCAAAGAAAAAACACATGATCATCTCACTAGATGCAGAAAAGGCATTTGACAAAATCCAACACCCCTTCATGATAAAAGCCTTGGAGCGATCAGGAATACAGGGAACATACCTAAACAATAGAACAGATTCGTCAATCAAAGAAAGCATTAAAGCCAACAAAGGCATAACACAAAACATCCAGGAAATCTGGGATACTATGAAAAGACCAAACCTAAGAATAATAGGGATAGAAGATGGAGAAGAATACCAACCCAAAGGCACAGAAAATATATTCAACAAAATCATAGAAGAAAATTTTCCCAACTTAAAGAAGGCAATGCCTATGAAGATACAAGAAGTTTACAGAACACCAAATAGACTGAATCAAAAAAAAAGTCCCCTCACCACATAATAATTAAACAACTAAACATACAGAATAAAGAAAAAAAATAGGAATTGCAAAGGAAAAAGGCCAAGTAACATATAAAGGCAGATCCATTAAAATTATACCTGATGTCTAAATGGAGACTCTGAAAGCCAGAATGTCCTAGAGAGATGTAATGCAGCCACTAAGAGACCACGGATGCCAGCATAGACTATTATACCTAGCTGTGGAGCCTCCATGGGACTGGACTAGGCCCTCTGCATAAGGGAGACAGTTGTGTAGCTTGGTCTGTTTAAGGGCCCCCTGGCAATAGGATCAGGATCAATCACTGGTGTATGAGCTGGCTTTTTGGAGCCCACTACCTATGATGGAATACCCTGCACAGCCTTGATGTAGGGGAAGGGGCTTGGACCTGCCTCAACTAAATGTACCAGGCTCTGCTGACCCCCTATGTGAGGCCTGGCCTTTGAGGGGGTAGGAATTGGGGAGGGGTTGAGGGGAAATCCTGGGGGGGGGCAGGAGGAGGAAGGAGAGGAAGATCTGTTGATAAAAAAAGAAGCATCACTTCCCTGTTTTATAGAGGAACTCAACTCTAAACATAGATACATCAAATAACTAAAAAAAGATTAAATTTATGTAAATCACACCAAAAAGATATTACTCTCCAATATTTTCATCATATAGTCTTATATTTCAACAGATGCTACAGATCCAGTGTAACCCTTTAAAGTTCATACATATCTCCCAATAAACTGTATTTGGAAATACGGCTTATAACCATTTTTAAGAACAAATGAAGGACTGGAAAGATGGCTCAGCAGATAAGAGCATTCACTGTTCTTACAGAACCTATGTGGTGGCTACAACTGTCTTAACTCCAGGGGATCCAATGCACTCTTCTGGCCTTTATGGCCAGTGCACTCAAGCAGTACATAGATATTCATTCAGGCAAAACACTCACACATATAAAATAAAAACAAATAAATCTCAGAAAAGAAATAAATAAAGTCATAAGGATTTATTCTCATTAGACTGTTAGCCAAATAAGAAACAGATATTAGTTCTCTTTCTTTCCTTTCCTCTTCCTTTATCTCTGTTTCATGAGGGCATAGGGTGAAGGTGGCTGTCTAGAAGCCAAGAAAGGAGCCCTTGCCAGGAAGATAATCAGCAGAATCCCCAACCTTGCTCTTCTCAGTCTCCAAAACTGTGAAAAACTAAATTCCTGTTGCTTAAAACATCAATTCTAGTCATTTGCTATAGCAATCTGAAATAGTAACAATATGAAACGGTTAGTAGGATTCAGATGTTTATATTTGCATGCAGGTAGAATAGTTATGGAAGCCCAAAATTTTAAAATGCAAAATGTATATTAATTCACATCTTCTCTTGGATGCTATTAAGAATGAAATAAAGACTAGGTTTTGCTGAAAATTTATAAAAAATGATCTATTTTAGACATGTGTATCAAGCATTGGTTTTATCTGATAGGGGTCCAGTATCACTGATAGGAAGTATCACTATTTTGAGAATGAAAGAAACAATTATTCAAAGTTGATCTTTTTATAAGAAATACAATACAAAAATAGTGTTTCTTAAAATGCCCCTTCATCTTTCTAAAAAGGTTAAAAAATACATCTTTATAAATAAAATGCAGTATTTGATTTCAAAAGTAACTACGTGTTTTAGAACTATTTTCTGTATTATTATTGGGAATCCTTAAACAACCAGTTGTATTGAGTTATCACTAAATTTCTATAAGGAGAAATGTAAGTCAACATTTACCTTTTGTTGAAATTGGAAATGACATGACACCCAGTGGTGTTCACTGGAGCGACACTGAGGTAGTGCTAGACTGCCTCCTGGAGACTTTCAACCAGGACACATCTGTAAATGCTAAAATTCAGGGTCCCATTGCTATTGTTTCTATTTTGACTTTTTGTTGTCTTTGTTGAATGTTATTCATATTTTTCTTAGTCTCTTGAGCTTTCAATTTGCCTTAATTAAAAAAAAAGCAACAGATAAAGGTCATTTGATACCGTAAAATTTTGAAGTATATTTCCAAACTGAAGCATGATTAAATAAATATCTTTTCCAACTTGTGGTGATATTATTTCCACTATGAATGCCCCACTCTTATACATAATTTACCAAAAGCTGTCTTTTCATTGGCTATTTTATAATTTGTCTCAATTTTTGAATCATTTAATGTTATATTTTGGATGGTAGGACTAGAGAGATGACTCATTGATTAAGGTCGTTTGATGTTCTTAACTCTAAGTTCCAAGAACTCATGTGGAACACTTTACTGAAGAAAAATATTGTATATAAAATTATAAAAATGAACATACTTCAGAAAATTTTAAGAATTTTACCCATGAGGCATAGAAGTTATAGATGAATGCCAATGCATTGTGAGGCTATTTTTCTATTTCAGTGGCAAATATGATATTCTCAAAATGGAACATGTTCAAATGCAGTTGGCTAGCTCATTTTCCTGAAATTTGATGTCACAGGGCAGGATTGGATAATGCTCCTAAAAGAGGAGGCTGCCATCAATGCAGTGGTTGGGTCACTTTTTTTTTTCTTTCGCTGAATCTACAAATGAAATCCATTTTTGTTGTTTCATGAAGTCATTGTGAAAATTAGAATATTTCAATCAATAAATTTACTCAATCATAAATAACATTCTTCATTATAAACATCTAATTTGTCATAAATATTTGCATACTCTTATTACAAAACTTAAGTGTCGCCGAGCGTTGGTGGCGCACGCCTTTAATCCCAGCACTTGGGAGGCAGAGCCAGGTGGATCTCTGTGAGTTCGAGGCCAGCCTGGGCTACCAAGTGAGCTCCCGGAAAGGCGCAAAGCTACACAGAGGAAACAGTACTCAGAACATGTTGTATGGGGAAATTCTATTTTCAATTAAAGAAAATATAAAGTGAGATATTAGCTCATCAAAAGGGAGTGAAGTCTTTATGTCATTTGAGAACTTGCCTTAGGCTTTATCTCCTCAGCAACAGAGTCCCCCAACATTGATTCTCTAGTAATAAACTTATACTGAGGCCTAGAACAGCTGGAAAGGTAGTTATTCTGCGCATCACTAATTGTTGTGGTGCCCCCAAGGTACTGTACAATTTACTATAATGGTTTACATAATACCATTCATGGCTGTGAATGTTCTGAAGCAAGGATGTTTGAGGGCTATCACAGACTAGCTACCAACTATACACAAGGAAACGACTTTTAGGATTTACTTAATATGAATTCTCAATTCTAACTTTTGTTAGAAGTTTATACATGGACGAGTCTACTATGATTCTTAAGTATAATCAAGCAGGTAAAAGAGAAAACTTTAGTGCAAGAAATTTATTCTGTGTGGTATTTAATAGCGGATACACAATGGTATAGATTTTTCAAAGCCAAAAGAACATTACAACACAATTAGTAAAGTTTAACATACATAATTTTTAAGAGAATTATTTAAGAGATCTGAGGATCCCTGGATGAAGGGAAGAAAGACAAAGAATCTTACTGTTTCTCTAGAGAAGAAAGTAACCTTACTGAAGTGCATGTGTTTGATGGTCAGTTTCGAATATCAAACTTATATTTGATTTGGCACAACTTATAATCATTTGAGAAGAGAGTCTCAATGGGAGATCATCTGCATTGGGTCAGCCTGAGGGAATGTCTGGGGGGATTGTCTCAATTAAGTTGGTTACTGTGAGAGAAAGAAACCTACTGTGTGAAGCACTATTCCAAAAGTAGGGGTTCCTGAACTCTCTAAGGGTGGAGGATCTGAGCTGAGCACAACCAAGTGAGCATGCATACATTTAATTATCTCTGCTCTTGACTTGACTAAGGGTGGGATGTCACAGGCTGTGTTCAAGTTCTTACCACCATGACTCCCTGGAAGTAAGGGAGTGTAGCCTACAATTGTGAGCTGAAATAAACAGCTGACTTTCCCTTCAGATGTTCTGGGCCTGTTATGATGCCATAGCAACAGAGAGGAAGCCGGGAAATGGGAGAGTTGACCTAAGTAAATTTGGAAATGACTAAACACCAAAGGAAATAAACAAAAAAACCTTGTTTGAGTTCATAAGGTTGTGTCCCACATTGCCTAAGCTAATAATAATTCTGAGACATTTATAATGTCTATAGAAGTATAAATTATCCTGTACAACCAAAGCAATACTTAGAAAGAACGAAGTTGGAAACATCAAATGCTTCATCTCAAATAATACTTTAAAGTTATAGTGACTAGTGTATCATGGGGCTGATACAAAACATGGACATGTAATTTAATAAAAACAGAAGAGGTAGAAATAAATCCAAGGCACAAGCCACTAATCTATAACAGATGTGTGAAAAGAACACATCGAGAGGGGGAACATAGCATCTTCTACAAATGCTATCTGGATGTAAAAGAATAAATGCAGATCCATGTCTCTCACCCTGTCCAAAATTTGTTCAGGACAGATTAAAAACATTATTATTGACAAAGTACTCTGAAATCATTAGAAGAAAAACTTTGTTCTGGGCATAGAAAATAAATTTCTGTTTCATAAAAGGGACTTTAATAGCAACAGAAATAATCTCAAGAATAGATGAATATGATTACATGAAATTTAAATATTCTACACAGTGAAGAAAACCATCACCAAAGCAGCAGAGAAAAGGAATAGCCTATTGTATATGAAAAATAAAATCTTTGCCAACCGTACTTTAGACAAGAATATACAGAACTGTAAAAATTAAACATAAAACATCTTCCAACCAATAAATGGGCTAATGATCTGAATAGATTCTTCAAAAAAAAATGCAATGACTAGTAAGTATTTGAAAATGCCCCCATCCCTCATCCCCTACCCTCCACTCCCAATCCCCAGTTTACTTGGGAGATCTCATCTATTTCCCCTCCCCAGGGAGTTCCATGCACCCCTCTTAGGGTCCTGCTTATTACGTAGCTTCCCTAGAGTTGTGGGTTGTAGTCTGATTATCCTTTGCTTTACTTCTAGTATCCAGTTATGAGTGAGTACTCACCACATTTGTCTTTCTGAGTCTGGGTTACCTCACTCAGGATGATATTTTCTAGTTCCATCCATTTGCCTGCAAATTTCATGGAGGAATGGGATGGTAGAGTTGGAACAGGGGAAGAGTGGGAGAGCAATGAGGGAGATATCTTGATAAAGGGAGACATCATGGGAATAGGGAGAAACCTGGTATGAGGGAAGTTCCCAGGAATCCACAGGAATGACCCCAGCTTAGACTACTTAGCAGTGGTGGAGGGGATGCCTGAGCTGGTCTACACCAGTAAGCACATTAGTGAATGCCTTAGCTGTCATCATAGAGCCTGCATCCAGTAACTGATGGAAACAGATGCAGAGTCACTGGCAAGCACTACCCTGAGCTCCAAAAGTCCAGTCAAAGAGAGGGAAGAAGAATTCTACAAGCAAGGGGCATCAAGACTATGACTTACAGATACAATTGAACCAAGCTAGTAGGAACTCTTGAAATTTGGACCGACATCTGTGGAGCCTGCATGGGACTGAACTGGGCCCTCTGTGTGGTGAGGCATTTGTGTGGTTTGGACTGTTTGAGGGGCCCCTGACAATGGGAATAGGATCTATCTCTGGTGCATGAACTGGCATTTTGGAGCTCATTGCCTATGGTGGGACACCTTGCACAGCCTTGATGCAGGAGGAGGGACTTGGACCTGCTTCAGCTGAATGTGCCTGACTTTAATGACTTCCCATAGGAGGCCATACCTTTTTGGAGGAGGGGATTGGGAGTGGGCTTGGGAAGAGGGCTGGGGAGGGATCTGTGGTTGGTATGTGCAATGAATACAAAATTTCTTAATAAAAAGAAGTAGTTGAAAACGCTCAACATTTTTAGATATCAGAAAAATATAAATTAAAACTGCTCATGGCAGCCACAATGTCTACCATTCAGAAAACAAATGACCACAAATGTTGGTGCAGATGTGAAGAAGGGCAGTACATAGTTTCTGTTGGTGGTAGTGTAAACCTTTGCAGTCACTGAGGAATCAGAATAAAGCTTCCTCAAACACTAAAAATAGAACTATCCATCACCTTCTCTACCACTTCTTGTTTTTACTCAAAGGCACAAAGCCCTACAAAATAGATACTTGCATATCAATCCTATTTTTGCACTGTTCACAATAACTATGAAAAGAACCATTCTAGATGCCCAGTAGCAGAAAAAAGAATAAAGAAAACATGTTATATATGCTCCATGGACCTGTATTCAGCCACAAAAAGTAAAATGATGACATTTGCAGTAAATAGGGATAGAATTGGAAAGTATTATATTAAATGAAATAATCCAAAATCAGACACTGCATTTGTCTCTCATAGTCAGAGCCTAGATGTGTGTGTGTGCATGTGCGTGCGTGCGTGCGTGTGTGCGTGTGTGTGTGTGTGTGTGTGTTGTCATGAAACTAGAAATAAGATCATGAGAGTAAAAAATGTCTTAAAGGAGAAAGCAGGAGAGGGAAAAAAGGTTGTGGTTTGATAACATGAAAGTAGGAGAGATGTAACTCATAGAAGGAAGATGATTAACAAGAGAGTGAATGAAGGGATAGAGGAGAGCAAAGGAGAAGTGGGGTGAATTAGAACAATGTATGTATGATAATTACATAATGAAACCATTATTTTTATATTAGAGAAAAATAAAAAAGTGACATATTTGATTGTAGTGTGTCAGAATAAAGCAATTAACAGGACATTTAAAAATCATTTTTTTATGTGTTCTTGTTCAGGAGTAAATGTTTACTATGACTTCAATACCAAATAATTAAAATTTACCAAGGAAATTAAAACATAACTTGTTCCACCCAGGGCCTAACCGTGGATGAAAAAAAACAACCATAACTTGTTACTTTTACTTGGCATATATGTAAATTTGGTTCTGTGTATCCACATATGCTGAATGCCACCATTTTTCTTCATATTATCACAAATTATCATGAGGCTACATTTTTAAAATACCAGGCTTGAAGAAATTAAAATCAGAATAATGTTATTGTCAGCACTACCTAGAATACCTCTGTGCACATTGTCAGCACTAACATGCCAATCAAGGTAGTAACCTCTATGTAGAAATTTCATGTCCTAATAACACAGAATCAATCAATCACCAGGCTACCGTGAGATGTCTGCATAAAGTTGCATACTACTACTTTAATTTTATTTCTCAGTTTAAAGGAACAGAACTCGGCTACTTAACATAAGTAAAAATGGGCACATTTATTTGTATATATTTGTATACAAAAAGCTGAAAAACTATTATCTAATACAGAAATATTCCAAAAAGAAAAAGGCACTACATTATGTTTTCATTCATACATAATTATGGTGGGAATTTTCTTTTTTAAACAAAAATATGATGTATAGGGGAAGAAAATGGCATGGCTTACTTACTCATCAGGTAAATTTAGCTCCCCCAGTATTTGAATAAAACATTTTTCAAGAAAACAGCAAGATTTAGAAGAAGCATTGACAGTAAGTGTTCAAAATCACCGTTAATCTTCACAAAGCTTTGCTGTGATTACTCAAGTAGCTAAATCAGCTTTAAAGGTACACACAACTGAAAACAAAATATAGAATATAAAAACAAAATATTCTGCATTTCATAAATATATTTTACATAACGCAAAAATAATTACACTTATAAATATGAAGACGACTTAATCACTTGAAATTTATTATCTTATCAATTCAAATAAATACTATTTAAAAATGGTTCAGAGGTCAACTGGCTTGTTCTCATAATCATAGGCACATCTGTATTTATCAAGATAAACAAGAAAGGCCTGCTGTTCATCTCAAAAGAAGTGTGTTGTTTAAACATGGTCCCATGCCATAACTCTTTTCAGTTATTCCTTGCTCTGCCCAAGGTGGCATCCACTTCTTTAATCAATATAGATTGATTTTACCTATATTAGAATGAATATGCATGGTGTATTACAGTATTCTTTCCTTTCTGAATCATTTGTTTATTTCAGTATTTATATGATTTTTAATCTTTTTAATATTTTTGCATTTTTCAAAAAATAATATTATATACTGTGCATATCTCCCCCCCTCCTTGTATTCCCTTTCCCTTTCTTGGCTACATCTTATTCCCTAAGTCCCCTTTGTATACCTAGAGAGTTTTAGTTCTACTTTTATATTATATGTACACATATAAAATATAACAACCACAAACAAGAGCAAACCTATGGAAATTGTCTTAGACCAGTTTTATTAATGTAATTTGTCTCCAAATGTAACCATTTTCTTGCACATGACATAACTTTGTTTTTCCTTATGGCAAAGAAAAACCTTGTGTGTGTATATATCACATGTTTGTTATCTATTCCCCTGATGATGGATACCGAGAAGGTTCCAAAACTTAGATTTCTTGAATAGTTCTCCAAATAAATATTGATTCATAAGTAGCTCTGTGGTATGTGGAGCTGGAGTCCCTTCGGTAAATGCACCTATGGCTGATATTGCTCAGTCGCACTAAACATTCACTGTTAGTTTTTGAGCAACCTTCACACTGACTTGATTTATTTTGTCTCCCACTGACTTTAACAAACACCATCTGTGTGACCATAGAAAATCCAATCAGAAAATGGTTAGTTACACCCCCCAAAAAATCATGCCACTGATTGACAAGTATAAGCATATAAGTATAAGCATCTCTTGTTTATCAACTAGGTATTGTAGTCCATAGGGTCCACAGCTGAATAAGACTGTTGGTACCTTTTATCTTCCAGCAGCCTAAATTACTACATTTCAACACTAAAAAAACAGCTGCAAGGAAAAGACTTCTAGCTTAATTCCAATTAGACCTCTTTACATCTTGCAACAAGATTATGCTATCTTCAGCAAGAAGGTGTTGTCATCAAGGTTTGATGGGTAATTAAGAAGGGTGGTACAAGCCTACATTATTTAGGGAGGCTCTGGGACTTCCCTGGCCAATAATTCATAGGATAATGTCCTACACCTATATTGGATTCAGAAAGTAATAACTGATGACTGACTTGCAGCACCAACATTTTTGAGTCTTACAGGAAACATTCACGTTATTATTATTATTAATACATCCACATTATTATTATTTATTATATATGTTAATTTGGTTACAAGATGTCAGGCTTCCCTATGACCCTTTCAACTATCTTTCTGTCTAGCCAATCCTCCCTCACCACTTCTTGATTTTCCTATCTTTCTACCATCCCCTGTTTAAACCTACCCACCACCTATTTTCCCCTTTCTCTTATTATATTAATTCGTTTTCTGTTGCTGTGATGAAATACTGACCAAAAAGAAACTGAGGGAGAAAAGGGCTTATTTTATTTTACATATTGTACCCTATTGTCTATGGAACCCAGGGTAGAGATTCAAGGTAGTAACCAGTGGGCAGGAACTAAAGAGGAAACTGTGGAGGGATGCTGTTTACTGGCTTGCATTCCATGGCTTGTTCAGTTTCCTTCTTAAGCAATGCAGGATCACACATACAGGAGTACTACCACCCATAGTGGACTTTGGCTCTCCCACTTCAATCATCATTTGAGAAAGTATCCCACTGACCTATCCACAGGCCAACATGATAGAAGTAATTCCTGAACACTGACTCTGACTTCTCTATTAACTCTAGTTTGTGCTAAGTTGCTAAACTCCCAGATTTTACTCTTTTTCTTCTTTAAATAATATTCCACATGTTCTCTTTCTGTTTCCCTTGCTTCTACAAGTACTCCAAGTTGGAAACACAAACTGATGGAGAATGTATGTGTGAAGGCAAACATGCAACTTCTTTTTCTGAGCCTGTGTTAACCCACATAATATAATTTTTTCCAGTTATAACCATTTATCTACAAATTTAATCTTTCTTTAAAATCAAGTTAAAATACTATGGTGTAGCCGGGTGGTGGTGGCGCATGCCTTTAATCCCAGCACTCGGGAGGCAGAGCCAGGAGGATGTCTGTGAGTTCGAGGCCAGCCTGGGCTACCAAGTGAGTTCCAGGAAAGGCACAAAGCTACACAGAGAAACCTTGTCTCGAAAAACCAAAAAAAAAAAAAAAAAAAAAAAAATACAATGGTGTATACATAAAAAGATTTCAATGCCCATAATTTTACCCATTAGCTATTCTCAAAGGCACAATGCATTTGGTCTAGGGATGTTTAATTATATTTACTCCCACTCACAGTGTCTCAGGGTCAGTATGACTCAGGACAGGGAATTTGTGGGACATTTTAAGATGTCATGTTTAAATCTGAGTGGGATAACCAAATCCTGTCTCTAGAGCCAGCTTCTCAGTGAGCTAAAATAGCACAGGACAATTTCCCAATATAATATATAGAGAAAATGGATTTACTCCTTTGTAAAACTGAATAAGATAGCAAGTGATTACTTTTCTAAAGGATAAAAGAAGAAGAAATCTGGACCCAACAGTGTATTTGACAGGAGACACCTGTTGATTACAGTGATGACCTCCATAGACTCCAAAGTTCCTGCATTCCTCATAACTTCCATATCAAGATATCAAGATGAGTCTTTTCCTTTCTTTTCTTTTCTTTTCTTTTCTTTTCTTTTCTTTTCTTTTCTTTTCTTTTCTTTTCTTTTCTTTTCTTTTCTTTTCTTTTGAGACAGGATTTCTCTTTGTAGTTTTGGTGCCTGTACTGGAGCTCACTCTGTAGACAAGGCTGGCCTTGAACTCACAGAGATCCACCCGGCTGCACCTTCCGAGTGCTGGCATAAAAGGTGTATGCCATCTTTGCCCAGTCAAGATGAGTCTTATCATCTGTTGGGACATACCTTGGGAATGAAGATTGGGAAAATGCAGAAAACAACTGTAGTGTTCCATTAGAGAGAGTATTTGATTTTGAAGGGTCATACTCTGGTATCTTTAAACTTTATACTGTCATGGATGAGTGGCAGCCAGAACCCATGATCAAGGAGGTTTATCCACTATAAATACTGTTTTTTTTTTTTAACAATTTCTAACCTAAAATCTTCCTTGATTACATTTGAGATGGCCAACTACTTAAAAGCCTGTATCCGCAATCAGTTAGCATGTTCCTGAAATAGAGACAGACAACCTTAAAATTTAAGAATCATCCCTTATATGATGAGATCAATTATAAGATTATATTACTCTTGTTGAAATTTCCCACTCTAGGCCACATTTTTATATGCAGTCTAACTTTAGGGCAGGTGTGAGTGAAGAACACCCCCAAGCATTTCCATCTTCTGGTTCAAACTGATGCAATCAATAGGTGACTTGTTACCTCTCTCTAAGTCAAGAGCCATATATATTGGAATATTTCCCTGCCCATTTTTTCTTCCCCCAATATGTTCTCTGGGAATTCCTTTATTTTGTTTTTCATTCTCTACTGAGTAACCATGAGGAAA
Source organism: Peromyscus leucopus (assembly GCF_004664715.2). Lineage (NCBI taxonomy): Eukaryota > Metazoa > Chordata > Mammalia > Rodentia > Cricetidae > Peromyscus > Peromyscus leucopus. The sequence goes on along the minus strand of NC_051075.1, from coordinate 28,423,719 downwards.
GAAGAAGTCTACCAGCCTAGTTGCTTCTTTACCTACATGGGTCTTACTAGCAGTATTCCAGCCTTCCTCATTAGCAACATGAAGAAGGGAAGCCTATCAGTGATGTGACTCTACATGACTCTAACACCCTGTGACCTTGATGAATTCTTTCTATTTTTGCTTGGTTTAACTTATTATGCCTGTGCTAGACTCCCTGTCCAAAAAACTCTGGAGTAAATATTGAAACTCATATGTCAGGGAAGTAGTGCTGTGAGATGTCCTTCTGTATGCTGTGAATATGTGTTGCTCCCATTGGCTAATAAATAAAGCTGCACTGGCCTATGGCAGGGCAGGATGGAACTAGGCAGGAAAATCCAAGGGACATAGTGGGAGGAGAAAGGAGAGTGAGGGGAAATGCCAACCTGCAGCCCAATGAGCAACAAGATGCCAGCTGACAAGTAACACCATGACCAAGTAGCAACATATAGATTAATAGAAATGGGTTGAGTTAAGTTATAAGAGCTAGCTAACAAGAGGCTTGACCCATAGGTGGTAGAGTTTATAAATAATATAAGCCTCTGTGTGTTTACTTGGGACCAAGTGATTGTGGGACTTGGGTGGGAGAAATACATATTGACCATGGGGCCCGGCAGGACCAGAGAAACTTCCATCTACAAATGGAGCCGAACATGGTAGCAAAAATTTCCACCCAAAACCCGAGAAACTTTAAAAACAGGTTCTAAAATGGAGCCAAGAGCATCTTCCTAGTTGTGTCTCCCAGGCAAGCCATGATATAGAGATACAGTGGCATGCAGATTTAAGCTACAGTATGGCAGGTTTTACATTGCTATAGATTATAGTTTACTACAAATTTAAATTTTGTTATACTGTATGTGTATTTCTACTCTTGTTTAAGGAATTATGTTTATGCAACTCTTTTGAAATTTTAATGTATAATTAATAAATACAGATTAATAATTAGTCATCTATGATAAACTTATAGTCATATTAGTTAAGTTTTCTAGGTATACATAGATATATTTCAATTAGGTAAGCAATCTTCAAAGACTTCCAAAATAATGCATTTAAATGTTTTAAGAACTTAGACTTTTCTGGACAATGAGACATGTCTGCTACTGGCAGCACTAATTACTTCAAAGAGTTTGATGGGCATCAAAGAAACTCATTATCGAGTTTACTTTCTTTGTAGCAAAAGTTAGCCACTGGGCAAAAAAGTGCCTTTGCCTCGACTGCTTGACAATATATTATATAGACTGAACATTCAGGACCCATGGGAAGGTGACCACTAAACTTTGCCTAAACAGGGCAAGATGGTCTTTCAGGTTCCTGCCTCACAGAGGAGACTGCCAGACACTCTGCAGGACACAGGGACAAGTGATTGGTGAATTTTGCCAATAGGTGAAACAATCCTTAAAATTTCCTATTTCACTGTAAACTATGCCAGAGGTCCTAGGCCTATAAGATGAAGATGGATGGCCCAACATTATAGAGGAACTTTGGATGACTGTTCAGGCAGCCAGCTATCTATGCCATTTCTAGAATTATAGTAGTTGTTTTCAATGCACTTACTCTTTACTCAGGTAATATTATATCCTTCTGGGATCTTTGATAGAGTTGAAGATTACATAGTTATAATTATAGCTTTCTTTATGATAAAAGATAAATTAGATATGAAACTTTAGACTTACAAATATAGGATAGATTATAGAATATTTTTTTAATTTTGCCAAATACAAATAAACTAGATATTATAACTGTAATTTTTGCTTGATAACTGTTCTACTGTATGTAACTTTACTATGTTAAAGTTAAAACCTTCCTTTTTGATTAAACAGAAAAGAGGAAGTGCTGTGGGATGTCTTTCTGTATGCTGTGAATGTGTATTGGTCCCATTGACTAATATATAAAGCTGCATTGGCCTATGCAGGGCAGGATGGAACCAAGGGAGATAGTAGAAGGAGAAAGGAGAGTAAGGACAGACGTTAGCCCGCCACCCAATGAGCAACAAGATACCAGCAGACTGGTAACACCATGGCCAAATGGCAACATATAGATTAATAGAAATGGATTGAGTTAAGTTATAAGAGCTAGCTAACAAGAGACCTGACCCATAGACCATAGAGTGTGTAAATGATACAAGCCTCTGTGTGTTTACTTGAGACCAAGCACCTACTGGACATGGGTGGGAGAGATTTGTCCAGACCATGGGGCTGGGCAGAACCAGAGAAACTTCTGACTATAAGTCAGTCCATTTCTAATGGCTATATAGGTAATGAAGAGTGTCAATTCTCTTATGTGATGAACCCCAATACTTACCTAAAATATTTCATTTGATTATCTCTCTTAAATTTGTCATCAGTTAGTCCATGTTACATTTATCAGTTTAGACCTGAAGCAAGAATGATAGTGTTCATGGTGAATTCCCCCTTTAAAATGGCTATCATCAGTCCAGCTTCTTGAAGCAGGAAAGATACATTTTGATTTATCATATGCAATATTGGATTATGTACCCATAATCCAGGATATTTTGAATATAGATACAAACAAACAAAAGCAAAACACAAAAACAACAACCACTAAAAGAACTTGAATCAAGACAGTCTTTGGCCTGTCAATGTCACAGCAACTGGAAATTGAAAACTAAACTATAACCAATGTGTTGTGGGGAAGAAACCAAGAAGACAATCATGGAACACAACAGTCTAAATCTGTGAACACATATTCTATCTCAGCTGAAGAAGAACAGGGCTGGAAAGTCCAAACAGAAAGTACAGGCATGAAGACCCAGTAAAGCCTGCTTTTCCAGCCTCCCACCAAAGCAAGCAGATTCTGCCTTGATCATTGCAGATGCCTGCGGCTATAACTTGTCTATAACATGGCAATCTGACTCTTGGATACAAGTTGGGAGGTGTGATTTCCCAAGACTCCTGGAATACTGCTAATTCAAATGAGTTTCCTGGGTCTATCCAGCTCAGAGTCAGATCACTGTGTTGATATTTTATTTGTGCTGAAATGTAATGATATTTTGTTTGTGCTATAATAAATAAAGCTTGCCTGGAGAGCAAAGGAAAAAGCCAGCTGTTATAAGTAAACAAAGAAGTCAGGCAACAGTAGCACATGCCTTTAATTCTATCAGTTGGCAGACAGGCATGTGTCTGGATCTCTATGAGTTCAAGGCCACACTGGAAACAGAGCCAGGTGCCACATGCCTTAATTGAAACACTAGTTAACCATTAAAGTTTGGAGGTCTGTACAAACAGTCAGGAAGTGACAGAGCTGGGCAGGAAGAGGAAGTGATGCAGCTGGACAGAGAGAGCAAATCAGATGGTAGAATAGCAAGGCATATGGGTGTGGGTAGACAAGAAGTAACTTGCATTTGGAAGCTGCGGAGTTGGTGCAGTAAGGATAGCTGTGGCTTTCCCTATTTCCCTGGTCTGTCTGGTTTTCACCCCTATATTGGTGTCTGTGTTTTTTATTTAATAAGACCATTTAGAAATTCATCTATAGATCACCTCATAGCTGGCTGATGTTTGAGGCACAGAGCTGTTGAAATTTCTAGTTTCTTCTTCTAAGAACACAGAAAATATGTCATGTAAAACAGTGAATTAAAATTTAAGAAACTTATCATGGAGGTTTGGTGTTACCTTTTTAGCCTGCAATAGGAAATATATTGACCTTATAACGTGCCAGTAGAGTGACATTTTAGAGTCCCCTCTGGATCTCCCATTTCTATGATCCCATTAGACAACCAAGAAGGTGAAAAATAAAAAAGGAAAGAGTTGCGAGAAGAGAATTAAGGTGAATGACTGAACTCTTGTGGTACAGGAAAGTCTATGGTTACAGTGGTACCAAAAATTTCATGGGTATTGCCATTTTAGTTAATGTTATGTGATTACATTAACAAGGACTGTGGAAAAGTAACAGTATCGTTTTGATGAGGATATGAATCAATATTGTGACAAAGCCACATTTTCTGCCAGTGGTGGCAGCTCTAGGATAAAATGAAGCCATCCCTCTTCATTGGGGAATGAGTCTCCTCTTTTTAAAAGCACCAAAGTTAGATAATCATGGTGATAGTCTAGAAAGGGGTGCTTTCAAAGTGTTTAGAAAAAATTATAGAGCCTGGGAAAAAGAAATGTTTTCCAGACAAAACAGGAAGTTGCCCATATGCACTCACAGCAGTTACGGCAGCACACACAGGACCTCTGCAAGCTCAAACTAGAAAAATCCAAGTGTGATACTAAATTTCACACATAGCAGAGGAACTCTTGGCAACTGATTGCTGCTAGGAGAGAAAGGAGTAGGCATTCTCAAAAGTTGTGGCCCCTTGTTTATCAACCATGCTCTAATGTACAGTCTCACACCCAAGTACGTTGATAGTAAAAATTAGACTCAATGAAATATTTTGAAATGAGAAATAAATATTGGGTAGAATGGATCTTGGAGGAGTTTAAGGAGAAGGTGAATTTAATCAAAATGCAATGTATGGAATTCTCAAAGAATTAAGAAAAAATACTTTTATAAGAAAAAAAGAATTTAGTATTTTACAATGTAAAACAAGATATGTCATATGTTTAAAATATTCTTTGTAGCTTTTGGGGCATTTATGCCAAAACTTTTTGGAGAAAATATTTGAGGTAGGGTCTCATATAGGCCAAGCTGAATTCAAATTTGCATTGCAGAAGAGGAGGGTTTTGAACTGATTCTCCTGCTTCTATCTTCCATGTGTCTCAAATTCTAAGTATGTGCCTAAAATGTTTTACTTAAGAATCCTTTCTATTATTACCAAAAATCATTCTCTTTAAGAATTATTTATAATCTTTAAAAACTAACTTAAATTTTAACTTTTAGTTTTTAACACATGCTGTTTTGGAGCCCAGTGCCTATGGTGGGACACCCTGGGCAGCCTTGGTGCAGGGGGAGGGGCTTGGACTTGCCTCAACTTAATGTACCAGGTTCTGCTGACTCCCCATGGAAGGAAAATAGTAGAAATAATATTGAGGGTTTTTATATTCCTACTGACTTGACACTTTCTCAGCTGTTAGTTTATCAGCTCTCCATTTCAGATACATAAAGCAAAGCCACTATAATTTATAAATTAAATTAAGTGTAATTTATTTTACATAACTATAATTATATAAATGTATAAATATAAATTAACTTATAAATATAAAGCAATTAAAACATTTTACCTAAAAATAAGACAATTGTAAAGATAATAAACTTGGAAGAGTACATGTTTCTACTACAAAGAAGAAGATAAAAATGAGTTTAAAATAAAATCTTGCATAGACTTTACGGTGTCTGTTCACGAAATGATAAATATATAAGTAGTGAAATAATGTAGTGGTCAGTTTAGTAGCTTGCACACAGTATCATTCTAGTGACATAGTGCTCATGGCATAACTTCTAAATTATTGCTCAGAGAACAAATTTTTCTGCAAGTGATGTGCCACATGGCAAATAGAAAAACTCTCAGTGAAAATGGTCATCATTTCTGCATTCATTTTATCCTGAGATAGTTGGATTTTTCAGAGCTTATATTCTTATTTTCTCCAAATATGCTCTTATTTTTTTTTCTTCCATGGCCACATTAGCAGACCCAGCTTCACACCCTTTAGGCTAGTAGGGGTGTTGAAAATATTGTTGCTTAGCAACTAGATGCTGCACATTGGAACTCCACTTTTCTGATGAAAGTGACAGAAGAAAGGTAGTGACATCAATAGCATTCTGGGTTTTTTTTTTAACCTTAACAGCTTCAGTGAGAGAGAAGATGATAGGAACAATGAAAGAAAAACTCAAAAGGCTGAAATAGAGGAAGGTTTGTTGCAAGGAAAAAAAGTGGAATGTGATCTCTAAAAGAGTATAAAGGATTTATGGAAACACTTATGAAATATTAGAAACTAATGCAAACACTGAATGAGAACTACATGTTTAGATGCTGTGTGTCTGTCAGTGGGCTATTTTAGTAAGGGAGAAAACCAAAAATGTAAAACAGTTTTGATCTTGATATCAGTACATTGGAACTTCCCTGAACTTTCCAGATCCCATCTATTTTGGCTAACAGTAATATTCCAGGTATTACTTTTATCTGAGAATCAGAAAGCACGTCTGAAGTGAATATTTTTGACCTTTGAAACTTACCAGATGGTTCAAAAAGAGACATGGAAGGAATAATAATAAGGTAACAGGAATATATGGCATTGAAATTCTCCACAGAATCAAAAATCTCATTCAGCTTAATGAAGAGAGACCATCTTAGTCGCAATGGTTTAAAAGGAAAGAAAAGAAAATCCTCTGGCTGATTTTGAAAGAAATTGAACATACTGAGCTGCAGAAAATGCATAGGGATATTGATGATAGAAAGAGCACTCTTCTTTATTTCAACTTGAATGACTGCAATGTTAAGCCAAAATTATTTTTTAAAATGACATAAATACAACTAACAGTAAAACACTAAGCTGATAATGTCAATTATTTAAAGTATCTGCAATAGGTGTTCATTGTCTTTAAGAATTATTATTTACCTTGAGCTTCAGTGTACTCCTCTGGAGAAAAGATAGCAATGAAACCTAATTTATGGAATCTGAATCTTAGATAATATTTGCATATCTGCCAAATAATTTCTTTTACTGGCAGTTTAGTATGCTCACTCTGCACATAATGCAAAATAACAGCTTATGAGCTATGCCATATTGATAAAATAGCAACCACTAGAATTCGAGTGCTATAGCTAATGTTGATGGATAAGTGTATAAAATACATAAAATTCATCATTGCTGTGTGTGTTAGTGTGTGTGATGTGTAGGCATCCACTATGGCTAACTTTTAGAGGTCAGAGGGCAACTCCCAGCAGTGATTTATCTCCTCTACCATGAGATATGGGGAATGGACTCAAGTCAAGAGGTGTGTCTAGAGTTTTCCTGCCTTGCTCACAGTCAGGACAAATCTTTGTCACCTGCCAGTCCCATAGCCGCTCAGACCCAACCAAGTAAACACAGATACTTATATTGCTTACTGTATGGCCGTGGCAGGCTTCTTGCTAACTGTTCTTATAGCTTAAATCAATCCATTTCCATAAATCTAAACCTTGCCACGTGACTCATGGCTTACCAGCATCGTCACATGCTGCTTGTCCTGGTTTTTCTTTTCTCCTCTGTTAGTCCCACCTGTACTTCCTGCCTTGCCACTGGCCAATCAGTATTTTATCTATTTACCAATCAGAGCAACACATTTGCCATACAGAACACCCCACAGCGAAGAGGCTTGCTCAGCAACCACTTATGACTGAAGAGCTATGTCACTAGTCTCAAATAATTTCAAAAGTTTTTTCTTCACTGCTGGGAGGAGTACAAACTGGTGCATCCTCTGTGGAAATAAGTGTATAAGGTTCCCCATAAAGAAGGAAATAAATGTACCACAAGATCCAGCAGTACAATTCTTCTTCATATACCCAAAGGACTCCATATTCCACTCTAGAGATACATGTTTATCTGTTTATTGTTGCTATAGTCACAGTAATCAGGAAATTGAAACAGTCTTGATAGCTATCAACTGATGAATGGGTAATGAAAATGAGGTATAATAATACATGCAATATTTTATGAGCTGTTACAAACAATGAAATTGACAGGTAAATGGGCAGAATTGGAAACAATCATTCTACGTGAGGTAACTCAGAGCTACAATTACAAATGCCATAATTTCTTTCACTTCTGGGTGTTAGCTTTGAGTCTTCAAATATATGTGTTCTGTTTGGAACATCCACAGAGGTCTGAAAATTACTGAAGACCCATGGGAAGAGGCTTCCAAAGGAGATAAGATAGTATTCACCAGTAAAAAAGGGTTAAATAGGAACAATGGGATGTTGTTATGCAAGTTATTATATAAATTGGGGTACAGGAATAGAGAGCATGGTAGAGGAGGGAGTAGGGGAAGCATTAACCCTTAGTACTTTTCAAAGAATTGTATGGAAACCTACTACTGTATATGGAGTTGGTCTATAATGCAGCAACAAACACCTTCAAGACATCAGAGGCTAACAAATAAAAATCTCAATGCCTTGTAAGAGTTACTTTTTATACTTTTTTTAAATGTAAATCAAGGGAGAGGTAAATCTTCTTTCATATAATACAGTCTTTTCCAATCCTACATTCCTGGATTGTAAAGTTAGTTTCAAGACTTTACAATTTGGTTAGCTCAGCCCTGTCTGAAATGATGTTTTGTCTGCATCTATAAGGTAAAAGAAAGGATGAACTTGAGTAAAAGAAATAGCAGGCCATTGATTGCATTCTGATTATCTTTGTGACTGTTAGTTCTGAGCTTGGGTCAGGATTGATCATTCTCTCCGCAGTATTGCGTATTCCTGAGCCTCTGTTTCAACCACTTCAGGAAAAGCAGATGGAATAGAAGGATCTGAGGCTTGAAACATATACTTTGATTATGATTTTGACATACTATGAGAACTATACAACATGCCATACTCTGAAAGTTAAGACATAGAAGGACATTGAGCAGAGGAATAGGAAAGTAGTTGGCCAAGATGGACAAAATAATAATAGCAGATGGTAAATTATTTACAATGTGTTCTAAAATCTTTTATACTTACATGATTCATTTTGTTAACATATAGGAGATGTTCCCATTTTCTTTACTCACTATTAACAGAAGAAGAAATTTGGGGTACAGTCTTCTTAGCACCCTAATGTTTTATACACTCAAGTATCTTGGTTTCATCTTGTTTTGCTATGATTTTTTTAAATTAAAAATACTTTTAGATTTCTTCTTACAAAATTTCAAGAACATATAAACTGTACTATTATTTACTTCCTAATCCCTACCTCTAAATTTCCCAGGGTCTCTCACTACTCATCTCTGGCCCAACTTCATATCCTTCTTTTTGTTTTAAGATGTCTTTTAAGTCCAGTTGGTGCTACCCATATGTGAATTATTTGTAGTCATCCACTGTGGTGTTGGGAGTCTAACAGTCATTCTTCCCTTGAGTAAAATGACTTCTGTCCCCAGCAGCCATTAACTGCCCATACCTCCTCAGCTAGAAGTGACGCCTCAGGAGCCAATAGATAGGTCATCCAGACAAAAACTAGGTAGACAAACTCTTGAGCAGAGCACTGGAACATTTCTTCCTCTTCATTCAGGAATGCTGAGTCTGTGGACTGATTCATGTCAAGATTGATTGGGCCTGTGACAAGTCTTATAATTCAAGTCAGAGTTCTGTTTGGACTGAGTGGTTTCCTGCTGAAACAGATCAAATCGGACTTTGATAGGCTTCCCATCTAATTCACTTTTAGAGAAACCTTTATCAACCAGCCAAAATCAAAGTTCCATGGAGGCAGATTGTTACAACTATTGTTTTGCTTGGTAGAAATAAAATGACAAGACAAAGGAGGAACACAAATCATGTTTATTAAGAGCATGAAAGAAACCCACAAGGGTTTTTTGTCCTCCCCTTCTCTCTTTTGTATTTATTTATTTATATTTGCATAAACTAAAGGCAAGCCAAATGGAAAGACCTAACAGCAGAAAACAAAATATGCCAGATGGTCTCTTGACACAAGGAAGGAAGCTCTGGGAGGCTAATGAAAGATGAGGTAGGCCACATGTAGGATTAATCAGATGTTTGTACTTGGCATTTTTTTTTTTATTTTGGTTGAAATAAAGGACAAAAAAAAAACAGAAGTCATATTCATCTATTAATCAAGTTGAATGTTTGAGAGCTAAGATTATTGCTGGCTTTCTGAATTGTTTCCAGAGATATCAATCTTTTTCCCTGAAAAACTTGTCTTAAAGTAAGGCAACTTCTTGGTTGTAGTGAACCGAGTATTTTTTAGGACTGTCAGCTACATATTGCATGATGCAGTTTGATTATTTGATCTAGCCAATGTCCATTTGGATAGTCTATATCTCAGTTTCATTTTCTATTATGCTATTATGCCCATGCATAGTTGCTACTTAGTCCCTGATAGCCTAGTATTTCACTACTTCTAATGGATTATTTGGATTCCAATATAATCATAGATTCTTTTTTTTAAGCCCTACATAAAAGGGAAGATTTACTCAAGTCCAGTCTGGACTATAGAATGAGTTCCAGGAAAGGGGCAAAACTACACAGTGAAACCCTATCTGGAAAAACCAAAAAAAAAAAAGGAAAGATTTATGTAATGTTTCCTGCATGCTTTTTCTAATTTCTCATGAAATTGATACTCTCTGAAAAATATCATTTTCTTTCTCTGGTTTATCCAGTGTATTAAGATGTGATGCCAATATAAACCCTATATTCAGCAATGCATTTTATGGTAACAAGGTTCTTATTAACAAGAATTTTTCCTCATGTAACACTTGGAATTATCTTTGGGAGATATTCCATTGGAAATGAAAAAAAACTAATTATGAATGTCTTGTAATGCAAATCTCTTCTAAAATCCCAATGTCTTTTAGCCCTTGTATGTATCCCTAAACATCTTATGAAATTTTAATTTCATATTACACATATTATTAGATTGATAATTCAAATGTACAGCCAATAAAATTGTTAGAGCTCTTGACTCTTAATCTAGAATCTGTGCTAATTCTCTGCATCAATAGATTAATACAGATTCAATTTATAATCCTTAGCTTCAATCACACATCCATAGATCCACAAACCATTGACACTATAAACTGCCCAAGTCCTTCAGTACTCTTGATATATAGTCCACCTCTACAAGGGCTAACTATTGTACCTCAGTTTGGGAGGCCCTTTAGAGTAATTTTATACGTCTACAAAAAAGATGATGTCATAGAAACAGACCCTGGAAAGGATTTTCATCTCTGATAGCATACCTACAATTGGACCGTCAGGGATTTTTCAGAAATAGTGTGATTGCTATCCATGTGCTGTGTAAACAAGTTCTGCAGGATTTAAATGTTTAAGGTCTCAGCTTCAAGGAAATCTGAAATTGTGGCAGGCAGCTAAACATTCTCTTTATGGCTGTTATCTTTGTTTCTGATGAATAAAGCAGCTATGAATATGGTTGAATAAGTGTCCTTGCAGTACAGTAGTTTCCTTTGGGAATATGCCCCAGAGTTATATAGCATAGGCTTGATCGATTCCCATTTTTCTAAGAAACTACTATATTTATTCCCAAAGTGGTTGTACAAGTTTGCACTCTCAACAATAACCTGGTCAATATGAGCTGTCACTTGTGTTTTTTGATTTTAGCCATTACATCAGGCTTACTATGGAATCTCTTAGTCATTTCAATTTGCATTTCCCTAATGGCTAAAGTTATTGAACATTTCTTTCAGTGTTTCTCTATCATTTGAGATTCCTCTGTTGGGAATTCTAATGTTTAGATCTGTAACCTATTTTTAATTGGATTATTAAGTTTGTTGATATCTAGTTTCTTGTGGTCTTTATATATTTTAGAAATCAGCCCTCTTTTCAGAGGTGGGGTTAGTGAAGATGTTTTTCCATTCTGTAGGTTGCTGTTTTGTTCTTTTGATGGTGTCCTTTGCCTTAACAATGCTATTTAGTTTCATGATGTCCCATTTATTTATTGTTGATCTTAGTTCCTGCCAGATTGGTGTTCTGTTCAGGAAACTGTCTCCTGTGCTAATGCATCCAAGGCTAATCCTACTACTCTCTCTTCTATCAGGTTCAGTATATCTGGTTTTATGTTGAAGTCTTTGATCTATGTGAACTTGAGTTTTGTGCAGGGAAATAGATATGGATCTATTTGCATTCTAAAAGAAGACAATTTTTAGCATTTATACTGGAATGTCCTAGAAATTGTTCCCATCAAGGTTTTATTAAAAGTTGAATTAAAGATACCAAAAGATTCATCTTATGCTCAACTTTTCATATATGGCTTTTAAGATGTAAATTTTATTTCTTGTCACTCACACACATCTTTCAGTTTGACTTAAAATTTATTGCTTTCAAATTTGATCAGATGACTGAAATTGTTTCTCATCCTTCACTGAACTTGTTATAAGTCCATGGCACAGAGTTAGTGATATGAGTAACTGAAGCAATTTTCCTCTTTTTCAAATACCTTGGCCTTCAATCCAGAAGTCAAGGCTCTTCAAATGTGAAACTTATTAAGAAAATACTTTTCAGAAAAAAATAGAGTAAAGAGTGTATAAACACATACTGAAAATACTGATATGTTTGAAAATTATTTTAAGGTATGTATATAAGTGAATAACTTCACCTCATGATAAGCGTGTTCTTCCAGAAAACAAGGGAGTAGCTAAATTTTGCTTTGAATGACACTTTTCCTTTAACAAATGACCTTCACATACTTTCATGAAGTAATTCACTTTAAAGACAGCATCATGAAAAGTAATAGGCATGATAAATAAAACAAAAATGCTTACTATACAGTAGGCTATCTTTTAAAAAGTAGTATATATGTACAGTTCATAAAGGACAAATTTAAATGTCATCATGACCTCTCTAAAGATAAAAATCCCAAAAGAAAACAGAAAAAAATAAAAATTAACAAAATAAATGATAAATGAATGACCTGTTCCCTGACTATAGTTAGGTTCCCTAATTGTAAGGGTAGAGGAAGCATTTGAAAGACATAATTGAGCTCCAAAGTTCATGCTCAAAGGACTCCAATCATTGCATAAAATCTTTCTTCAAATCCCATGACACAGTTGTGGATATGATTACAATGCAGATTACCTGATATCTTTTCATTATGTGGGGAAATTGATTGATGAAAGTATAAAAGACCATCCCATCACCAGAGTAGGTCAGTCCCGGCTGTCTCTCGGCCATTGCCAGCAGTCTTTTCAGAAACCCCATCCAAGGACTGAGGAATCTGGATGCAGACATCCACAGCTAGGCCCCCGGGTGGAGCGCTGGGAGTCTAATTAGCAAGAAAGAGGAGGGTTTATATGAGCGAGAATGGTTGAAACCAAGGTTGGATAAAGCACAGGGACAAATAGCCAAACGAATGGAAACACATGAACTATGAACCAAAGGCTGAGGGGCCCCCAACTGAATCAGGCCCTCTGAATAGGTGAGACAGTTGATTGGCTTGCTCTGTTTGGGAGGCATTTAGGCAGTGGTACCAGGTCCTGGGCTTGCTGCATGAGATAGCTGTTTGAAACCTGGGATTTATGCAGAGACGCTTGGCTCAATCTGGGAGGAGCAGACTGGACCTGCCTGGACTGAGTCTATCAGGTCGATCTCAGTCCTCGGGGGTGGCCTTGATCTGGAGGTGGTGGGAATGGGAGGTGTGCTGGGGGGAAGAGGAGGGGGGCAGGAAGGGGGAGAACAAGGGAATCTGTGGCTGTTATGTAGAACTGAATAGTATTGTAAAATAAAAGAAAAAAAGTAAAAAAGACGACAAGACATTGCAAAGAAGGAAGAAGATACAACAAAAACTAATACTACGAAAATGTGGTATTATCAACTAAATTTAAAATTGTTAAAGTTTAATACTGCAGCACTGTGCTTTTAAAGTATAGTAATTGATATAATAATTTTTTAAAAGTCTAATATCTTTTAAGTTCAGTTTTAAATTCTATGCAATATAGAAGGAAGAAGTATTTTTACCTGACATGACTCTTATAGCTTCATCTTTCTGATGTTTGTGAAACCTTTGGAGGATGTTGATGGGTAACAAGAGATTGTATTTGATGCAGGTATATTTTCTTATACAATGTATCTATAAATAACAATTAGCCACGGTAGTGTGTGTGTGTGTGTGTGTGTGTGTGTGTGTGTGTGTGAACCTAATGTTTCTAAAATGTATATGACACTGCAATAGACTAAGATTTATGTCCCAACATTGCTTTTTATTAGGTGGGCAAAGTTAGGAGTTTTAATTACCCAATATGTATTAATTCCTGTGAGGACAAAATAATGCAGGCAGGATAGGTCAGGCAATAAAGGTAATCAAATGGGTCGATAAACAAGAAAAATTAACCTCAGTTAAATGTAAAGGAAACCCCTAATGATCTTCTACTACAATTACTGGTGAAGAATTAGAAATCTTACATTTTGGTGCTCTGTTAATGAGAGTGTAAGCTGATATAATGTTGGAAACATCTCTGGAAATACATTATATATGAATTGTTCTTGTTCTATTACTCAAGTCATTTTTATTATATGTTATCCTGATAAATGTATATATTACATGCTAATCTATCTTACAAATTGATTCCCTTTTGTAAAATTAAATAAAAGAGATTAAGTCATGTTTAGGTAGGCATACAACTACTAAAAAAAATAAATCCTATGTAAGTGATTGGAAATCAAATTGTTCAAGTATTCGACTTTGAGTACTGAATAAGAAAAGAAAATATGACTCTCCAGCTGAGAAGATGGCTCAGCGGATATAGTGCAGATATTTCCTGGGAGATATGAACATATGTTTACTTAATTCAGATAGGGAACAAATGACAGACCAAAATAATAATTTGATCAAAGACCAATTTGGTAGGCCAATGATTTTACTGGGATTCCTTACAGAAGTGCGTATGAAGGGTTACATATGGAATCAAATATGACACAAAGGCAGCTTCATCACTCAAAGGCCCACCAAAGCACAGGGATGACTCAGGAAAGTTACAACCCATGAGCCTGCCACATGACTCGAAGGCAGCAAGAATGGGCAGAGAATTTCTTCTTGGTAGTTCAGCTTATTAGAGAGTCTTATCCTTTAGTATTTGTTTACTAACTCCAAAACCTGGAAAGGGTCTGTGTATTTTGATAATTTCAGAAATTCTTTGAGACTTATGAGTTTTCTCCTATCTGAGTCTCATAAGCCGTTCCCCACCTTCCTAAAGGAAATGTTTCAAGTTAGAACCTCCTAGCCTTAAAGAAATGTTTCAACTTAGAACTTTATAACCTTAAGGAGCCTCTCTCTTTTTATTCAGAAAACTTTAACTCAGAGAAAACCACTACAAAACATGATAAAGACATTTTGTGTAAGTATGAATAACTGAGTTTGAATCCCCAGAACACACACAAGTCCAGAAACACTAGTGTGTGTAACATACCTTTGGGAAATGGGAAGTGGAGACATGGCAATTCCTAGAAAGGTCTGGGCCATGCATACACTGTGCATGCACAGAGAGATGGAAGTTTTTTTTTTAATAGGAATATTTAGAATATAATTGTAGGGAAGGGAAATAGAGGTACCAATCTTTTAGAAGCTCAAGATCTGGTAGAAGAAGTCAAGCTGAATGAATAGCTTCTGCCTCCGGAGGGACAGGACTGGGTCTGTGGATATGAGATGATATGATCTCCTTCTGCTGTGGGCTTTCTAGTGAATTTTGGCTGGAAAGTGGCCCAGGAATGTGATATATTTTTGACTTGTTGATAACTTTAACATTCTCCTGGAAATAGAATTTATTCTGAGAAATAGTTTTTTTTCCTACTCTAGCAGTTTCCTTAATACAGCATATTTAACTCTTTTTTCCCTTTTATTTTATTTTACAATACCATTCAGTTCTGCATATCAGCCACAGATTCCCTTATTCTCCCCCCTCCTGCCCTCCTCCCCTTCCCCCCAGCACACCCCCCATTCCCACCTCCTCTAGGGCAAAGCCTCCCCTGAGGACTGCGATCGACCTGGTAGACTCAGTCCAGGCAGGTCCAGTCCCCTCCTCCCAGAATGAGCCAAGCCTCCCTGCAGAAGGCCCAGGTTTCAAACAGCCAACTCATGCAATGAGCACAGGACCCGGTACCACTGCCTAGATGCCTCCCAAACAGATCAAGCCAGTCAACTGTCTCACCTATTCAGGGGGCCTGATCCAGTTGGGGGCCCCTCAGCCTTTGGTTCATAGTTCATGTGTTTCCATTCCTTTAGCTATTTGTCCCTGTGCTTTATCCAACCTTGGTTTCAACAATTCTCACTCATATGAACCCTCCTCTTTCTTGCTAATTAGACTCCCGGAGCTCCACCTGGGGCCTAGCCATGGATCTCTGCATCCAGATTCCTCAATCGTTGAATGGGGTTTCTATCACGACTATTAGAGTGTTTGGCCATCCCATCACCAGAGTAGGTCAGTTCCTGCTATCTCTCGACCATTGCCAGCAGTCTATTGTCGCCCAATGATGGAGAAATGGCCGAGATCTACATGAACAACCTGGACATAAGTGGAATTAATGAAGGGCGAGGGTCGAGGGAAAGAGAGCCTGTGGGAGCGGGAGATCCCAGCTGGATCAAGAACAGAGAGGGAGAACAAGGAATAGGGACCATGGTAAATGAAGACCACATGAGGAAAGGAAGAAACAAAGTGCTAGAGATGCCCACAGAAATCCACAAAGATACCTCCACAATAGCATATTTAATTCTATTTTACACTTAGAATGTTTCTAGGAGAATGTAGAAGAAAAATAAAACAGTTGGAGATGTTACAACCCTAGTTGAAAAAGTCCACTGTGGTTATTTTATATAGAACATCTTAACAAGATAAGGCAACCAGCTTATTTTTATTGAAGCCACATGAAGAACAAATTAGGATAACTATGAGGCACTAGTGGAAATAACATAAATAACTAGATAAAGATTTCCTTGTGGAAGTGCACAGATGCATATGAGGCCTCTCACCTGTCCCTTTCCGAATCATCAAGGGTACTGAAGACAAGAAAGCTTTACAATATAATGTCGTGTGCCTTGCTGAAGAGCACTTATTTTAGCACTGACTTTGAAGACAGATATTACAGCTGTTGATTTATGGTTTATTTCATGTCAGTTCCCATCTTTTGTGGCACTTTTAATCAAAGCCCACCAAAGTCTTTTCGGTATTGTTTGAAATCCCATTACAAATAATCATGTACCACATGTTATATTTCAATCACAAAGGACTGTTTATATTACAGTGACATCATATGGTTATGACGGGGATGAGAAATACCCATGGGGTAGTAATATTGTAGCTGAGTAACTCTATAGAACAGTGCATTGATGCCATGTTTGTGGTAATCTTGGAACTAACATATATGCTGCCAGTCATATGAAAAGTACAGAAAGCACAGATTTTCACAGTACAGATTACTCGATTATGACAAATGACTATATTTTTGGTTAATGCATTTATTATATTATACATTTTACAGTTAATTTAAAGTCTGCATTCTTCAGACTTTTAGTAAGAGTAAAGGAAGTTCTCAGTTTCCAAGTGTCCAGGGTCTGTAGAGAGGCCAGGTGAACTGAAGAGTAAAACAGAGGAATCCTTTTAAAGATTGCCTTTAGCTGATTAGTTACGGGGGCAGTCATCTGAGAGCTTGGCACAAGATGGGGGATGACCATTGGTAGAAGGCCTGTCTCTGTCCTCTGTTGGCTGTTTCCAAAGAACCTCGGTTCCTCACTCTCACAAATCTTCTAAGAGGCAAAATATACATGAAGGAATGAATTTGAAAAGACCTTGCCTCAGCAGTCATTTACCATGACTGGAGCACAATCCAGTGGCAGAATACCTGTGTAGCATGCTTGGGGTCTGAATTCATTACCAAGTACTATAAAAAAATTAATTTATGTTTCATCTGTCAAAATTTGGGTCAAAAATAACATTATTATTAGAAACTAAATATTAGAACATAAGACAGGGCATGTTCAGTAAGAGAGTAATATCTAATATTGTCCAATCATTTTGGAATCTGGCTACCATGCAATTAAATAATCAAACAATAAAAACAGAATCATATTATTTATATATTTATTTATTTATTTATTTGTTTGTTTGTTTGTTTGTTTAGGCTTTTTCCAGACAGGATTTTTCTGTGTAGCTTTTGAGTCTGTCCTGGTACAGGCTCTGTAGACCAGTCAGGTTTGAACTCACAGAGATCCACCTACCTCTGCCTCCCAAGTGCTGGGATTAAAGACATGTAACACAACCACTGGAACAATATATTTAATGTAAAATATTAACCTTAAGGAATTGAATAATATTTAGAATCTATAGCATATAAGCAGATTGACAGAACCGGAAAGTTCATTCAAGTGATTTGTTTCTGTATTAAAATCTGCACTTCTCATGCATATAAACAATATATTATTGATTGTAGTTGTATTTCTGACATTACATGCCTTTGAATTATGCAGGGAAATGTCACACTTATCAGTACAAACCAGTCTGAAACTTCTACTTGTCACTATAAACTAAATAGAAGTTACTTTGCCCTGAATTTAAAGGGCAAAAACTTTAATCAATTTTGCAAAAATTTGAAAATTTTTCATGTATTTATTCAATGGAGAAAAAGAAAATCAAGTATTCAACTCCTAATTGGTGTCATACGTGAGCTGAAATGACTCCTCTGTTAAAAGCATGCAACCAGGGCAAGGCAATCACTGGAACCCATGCTACTTATTCTTGAATTCAAACACAAACAATAATAAATAATAATACAAAAGTGAAAAGAAATATTACAGAGAAACCCAAACACAGAGACATAATTAAAATCAAAGATAGAAAAACAGCTCTCCATTTTAAAAAGCTTTTATAAAAGAAATATTTGTGATAATTTTAAATAAAAATGTCTATGATTCATCTTTGAAATTATTTCCACACAGAATTTGTTTAGCATTAAGCTAATTTGCATAATTCCAAATTCAACTTGAAGACAGATGAATGAGCCAAATGTTTACAAATATTTTCAGTCAGTCATTAACAACACATATTTGATATTGATTGAATTTTTTTTTACAGTATCTTAAATATAGGAGATTCAGAAGACCTGGAACTAAGAGGTTCACTCAGCCCTCAGTGGTGCTTATTTTCAACTCAAAAGCAATTGTAGTTACCTGAACATCTTCTGCCTCTTTAAATAATGAGAAACTTCTGCAGATCCTATCCTTCTGTACATATTGCATCTTGTTTTCATGTATAGGGGGTTACAATAAATAATTCAACAGAAAACTAGATTTTAACTTGAGACATATGAAAAAAATCAAAGTTACTGATTTAGAGAAATATGGATCATTTGGAAATATTTTTCAGTATATTTAATAGGACTCACTACAATAAATAGCAAATAAATGATAAATGTTCAGTTCAATTATAGCAACACACATCCTCATTTTTTTTGTTCAATATCCTCATAGGATACACAAAGCTATCTCATTCTGGAAGGTTGAATTTCAATTCAGCAAAATCAATGTGAAAGAAATTATACAGTTGTATTAGTAAATGAAGAAACTTCTAGAGCAAATTAGTGAGGAGAGTCAATAAAACTACACAAATGCCTTTTTACAAACAGATCATATTTATGTGGAAAGCAGCACATTGTCTTATAATTTACTTATGACTGATCATTTCTTGAGCCTCCTACTATTTAAAACATCTAATCATTTCAGCCTTCAAAGAATATTGTCAAATAAATATAGATGGCGCATCCCATTACTTTTGTAGCTGCTGTTAACATTTTATTTTGAAATGACTACAGACTCAAAGGGAATTCAAAACCAAAATACACAGGGAGATCCATAGTTGCCCTTTGCCCAGTTTGTTAAATAAGTACGAAGTTACATAAGCAGAGTAAGACTTCAAAACCATAACGTTAGCATTGCAAGTTTCTAGACAGGCTATACAGATTTCAGTGGTTTTGAATGCAAATCTGTAATATCACAAGCATGGTTTCTTGAAGGCCATTGTCATGATCACAACACAGAAATATAACTGCAAGATTTTCATGCCAGGCCAGGTATGGCTACACACTCCTATAATCCCATAACTTGGGAGGATGATGAAACATAGTAACATTTAGGCTAATGACCTTTTCATAGCAATTTCCTATGTCAAAGTGCAAGCAGGGGACTATGATGTGCAATTATAAGGGCACCCATTTCCATTCTGCATGTCCTATCTCTAGAAACTGGTAATAGTTGTTTATTCTCACGGAAAGAATACTACATAAAGGGACTATAGACACATGCAGTCAAGAAGTCATTATTTTTCACTCATATTTCTTGATAAAGCACTTATGATGCATATCAGTAATCTACTAATTTTTAAGGCTGTATGGCTTCTCTGCTATAGAAGTACCCGCCACTTAATTACAATCCACTCAATGGTGAACAGTTATCATGTGTCCATTTTGAAGCTGCTATTACTGAATCTGCTATGATTCTTCATGTTCAGGTTTTCATGTCAAAGCAAGTATTCATTTACCTAATAAAAGTGCAAAAATGCAATTGCCAGTTCATGTGATAATAGTAAGAACTATTGTGTTCTTAAGAACATACTGAATGATTTTGACGGCTTCTTAAGTACTTAAAATTTCCACCAGAAATGAGGTGGAAAAAAATCTCATCATCATTCATTCTAGCCAGTCTTCTGAGTGTATAATGATACTGTGGTCTTGATTTGCATTTTCCAATGATTGGCAATTTTGGATAATTTCCTTATGAGAATTTTTCACCTATACATCCCTTTCCAGTAAGTACCATAGACAAACTGTCTGTGTTTGTACAACTGTGTTTAAAGATTTCCAGACCCAAAACTTTTTTTTATGTATCTAGCAAACAAATGTCCCTGATGGTAGATTGTTACTTGTTATTATCTTGGTGGAGTCTTTTCTACTTCAAAAGTGTAGGTATACACTTTACACATCATGCTTTACTATCAAGTCTAAGTCATTTCTTCTATACCTGTATCTTAATGTACCCCCAAATTATCTTTTTTTTTTCATTCTAAACACCAGGTTCACCTTTAATTTATTTTTATAGATACAAGGTGTCTTCTTCAATTGCTCTGGGCAACATTGTTAGAAATTCTTGCCACCCTTCCTACACTTTCCATTGCATCTGTGTTAAAAACCAGCTGGGTATATTTGACATAGTATCAGATTCTTTATCTCTCCTCTATTTATCTGTCTCTCCATGAATATCACATTATCTCAACTGTAGCAGCCATCATACCAGGTACATTTTCATCACAGAAAATGTGATTCATCCGATTTTACTCTCATTTTACAGTATTATTTAGCCACACTATGTCTTGTAATTTTATCAAATAAACTTAAAATATGCATGTATATATCTACAAAATCCTCACTAGAGTATAATAAGAATGATGGTGAAGAATGACGGTGAGTCTGGAAAGAAGTTTCTAGAAGAGTGGAAATCATTATTTGCTGGATATTTTACTTCATACATAAAGTGTCCCTTGATCTTGTTCCTTTCTCTTACAATTGCCAGCATTTTTATCATTTCAACGTATGTATGCTAAATACATAGGTACCTATGCAATTCGATTTAGTAAAATACAAATGCTACATTTTGCATTTTTGTTTCTAGATGTTCCTCAGTAATGTATGAAAATACAACGATATTCAGCTGTTATGCAGGTGATTCCTTTGGATTCTAGAAGGTTTTTGTTTCAGTTTTCGTGGATTCTTTGTGATTTTGTGTGTAGAAATCGTTCCATCCACATGTAGGTGAAAAATACATGCTTTCTGATCATCTGTGTTTCATTTTACCTGGTGTCTTGGCTAGGACAATTGACATGATGTTAATCCCAGATGCTGAGAATGAACATCTTTGCCCTGTTCTTGATTTGGGGGGAAAATGTTCAGTCTTTTACTATAATGTTTGGTATTAGTGGTTGGATTTTATTGTAGCTATCCTTTACTAAATAATTAAATACTAAATTATTTTCTTCCCAATTTTCTTAGGTATAAGTGAGTATTGAGTTTTGTCAAATACTATGTGCCTCTATAAAGTGTACAGTTGTGCCACATGGTTTTAATGGTTAGCATGTCAAAATGATGGATAGCACTGATTAACTTTCAAGTATAGAACGCATCTTATATGCCAGTGATATCTCCTACTGAGCTACAGATTTTAATTCTTTGTATAACTTGTTAAGAAATATTGATTTGTAGGAATTTTTCTTAACTGTTTTCATTTGGGTTTTAGTAAGAGCTGTAAAAATACTTCAAAAGAGTTAGCTTACATTTTCTTCAAAAGAGTGTGAAAAAACAGAGGTAGCTATTTAAATTTTTGGTGGAACTTCCCACGAAATCATCTGAACATATTGAGATCCTTGGGGTACTTAATTTTTTACTTCCCAATTGTGGCTCCTTTCACTTTTCTTGGCTTTCTGTGTTATAGTTGAATAGTTTTAGAATATTAATTGATCATAGTTTTTTTGATATAGTCAGTTATAATTGTGTTGTTTTATAAAATTTTCTTCTTAATTTTTATAGATATTGATATGTGTGTTTAATTTATCACAGTGTATACCTTGAAAAGGGAACTTCTTTGATGAAATCTAGGCACTGTATTTCCATACAGGTATGTTTACATTATTCAGCTTAAGTGTTCCTTTAAATGGGTTGAATAATATAAAAAGCATTACAAGTTTTCCTTTTCAGTTATATAAGGTGATTATATCTGATGATGGAAAGAAAAATGTGTAATTCTGTATTTACCACTATATTACACTTTCTTTTTTCCCCAAATTTCTGAACACTGATCTGGTTTCTCTTTATTTCTATTTGGATAAAGTTCTTGTCACATCATAACATTAGATCTGTCAGGAATAAACTTGTAGTTTCCTGTTGTTGAAAATATCTCTCATTCTGTCTTCATGACTGAAGGATATTTTTCCTGGGTATAAATTTAAAAGTAGAGGTATTTTTTCCTTTAGCACTTGAAAAATTTGTGGCATTTATTATCT
This sequence comes from Peromyscus leucopus, assembly GCF_004664715.2. Classification (NCBI taxonomy): domain Eukaryota; kingdom Metazoa; phylum Chordata; class Mammalia; order Rodentia; family Cricetidae; genus Peromyscus; species Peromyscus leucopus. The sequence continues at coordinate 28,401,075 of NC_051075.1, read as the reverse complement.
ATTTCCCATGGTTACCTATGAGAGTTCCTCTGTCGTTCAAATCTATATTCGATGCTAGATATTTCATCTTTACCCACTACTCATTTTTAACATTTTTAACTTGTTTGCAGTTTTCAGAGATGTTATTACAATGTCACTTCGTAGATACTTCTTGCAGTTTATTCTGTTTGTAGTTTGTTGAGATCATTAAAGCTGTAGCTTTCAGCCTTTTGATAAACTTACAGAAAATTTGACTCATGCATTTATGCTCTGAGATTCAAATAGTATGAATTGGAGAAGTAAGGTGTAGTCCCGGAGAGGGGAAACTCACATCCTGAACATGAATAGCTGGTTCATTTTCTTTATTGTCAGACTGTATGATTTTTTTTTTATCCAGTATTGTCCTAGTCATTGGTTCTTTTCTCTGCCATCCCTAGTTCGTATGTTGCCCAGGGAGGTTTTCATTTTGGTTATTAGATTATCAATCACATTATAAGGTCTGCCTATGAGTTTTGCAAAGATTTTCTATCATTCTTTCTTCAAGAGAGTTTCATATTTTATGATTGACATTGAAAATTATGTTTAGATAATTCTTATATTTGAGCAATTTATTTTGAACATATATTTTTATTGGTCATTTGGAAATTTCACATAATGCACTCCTTTCACATTCATTTCCCGGTCCTCATATGTCCACCCACACCAACCTTGTAACCTCCCCCAAAACAAAAGAAGAAAAAAAGAATACCAAGTCCAATTTGTGTTGCCCATATATTCACTGAGGAATAGACAAACTCCCAGTGGCCAGTCCCCTAGTGAGAATTAAGTTCTTTAATGTTATCATTCCTCATGTCTTTTTATTCAAATTGTATGTTTTTCTATATTTTATAGTGTAATAGATTTTTGTTTCCTGGAAAATGTATTACCAAGCTTCGAAACTCTTGAGTTTCTTAATGCTTACTTTCAAGCTGTCACCTTACTTATGTGTAGGAGTCAGCAGGAGGGGGTGATAAGGTACATCACATCAATAAATGGGAGCCAACATGGGATACAGATACTCAACTGATCACTTTGTCATCACAGAAACAGAGCTCTGCTTCACACTCTTTGTTATTATTACCTCTACATGAAAAGATGAATTCATTTTCTCTGCTGTTATCTATTGGCACAAGGCAAAGAGAAACAGGGCATCAATTTGACCTACCTTATTGTTGTAGTATGTGTAAGAGGGAAAGAGGGCATAAGATAGAGAAAAGAAAGAAAGAAGGAAAAAAGAAAAGAGAAAAGAGAAAAGAGAAAGCAATGTAGAAGGACTGGAAAGCAGCAAAATGAACAGCTAAAGTAAGCCAAAAGGTGATAAAATAGACAGTATTACATGAATAATAAAAAAGACAAAGACAGCCAATGTCTGGCTCCTCAAAGTGCTGGCAGTCAGAAGGAGAGAGAAATCAAACTTGTTCCTTTATATAAACTGATGAGTTTCTCCATAAAGAAGGGACTGAGGCTAAGAAGACTTGATCTCCATACTAATCCATTAATTACATCGCATGGCTAAGGAAATCAAGTGTGTTTAGGAGGACATGTGTTTTGTTTTGTTTTGTTTTATAGACTGAAGAAAACATATTCACTGGTGATCTGCTCCTCTGCTTTTATTAATAACTCAAAATGCTGAATATATCTTACCATTCAATTATCAGAGCCCACACTACTGTTTAACCAACTTGAAATCTTGTTTGTATGGATATTTACTGTATTTACACTGACTTTAGTTATAATATCTAAAATATAGAAGCAATTATAATTCCTTTCAATAGATGAATATGTAAAGGAAATATAGTACATCCATACAATGAAATATGTTGAGCAATAAAATTGTTATCAAGTCAGACAAAGTAGTGACTATTAAGTGTATATTGGTTACTTATACACTCAGTGTATAAGTGGGTTCGAGTAGATGAAAAAAGAAACTTATTGGTGAAATTACTAAGGCCACTCCACGTAGTTAAAAGGGGGATTTATTTTTTGGAGCAACTTACAAGTGAATGGATAGGTTGCAGTGTCTGGGAGAGGTATAGCGCAGTCAGGCAGTGTTCTCTGAAGAACTCTGCTTGGTCTCCCTCCAGCGTCCAGGGTCCAGGAACCAAGAGAGCCAGCCCATCCAGACCTCAGGTCTTCAGGGTCCTCTCTTGGCCCTGCTTGTAGGTGTGACAGTTACCGAAGCCTCAATGGGGGTTGGAACTTCCAGATCAAAGCTGGAATGGCTACCCACTACAGAAACTGCATACTCATTTCTATAAAAAGAATTAAACAGTTTCAAGAGCAAAATACACAAATATTTCTTTTAACAATAAATGTATGGTAGATAGATGAATAGATGTATTAGAGTAGGAAGTTGTACACAAATAGGATAGAAGGGTCAAATTTTTCATGAGATAGCAGATTAAATTTGGAGAAATCAGTATGAATTCACAGTTATCTTAATATAACATAGACACAATCATTGAGAGATATTTAATGACTTTGAACTCCTAATACTGCTGTCTCGTTCTTCTGTGTCCTGTAATGACAGGAACACACAATCACACCCAGACTCCAAACACAAAAACTTTGATCAACAAAACTGAATAAAATAACATTGTATTATGATCCACTATGTGGCACAAATGTATAAAAGCCCTAGTATAAATAATAAAGAAGTTGACATATCTTTATTTATGCAGAGATATTCCAAATCATTTAAGTAAAAACTCTATCTCAAACAGGTGAATATTAATTTATTCCTTTTTAAAAAAAGTTAAATGAGAAAACAGAAATGTCTGTCAGTCCTAACATATCCATGAACAAAGGTAATAATAGTGAGTCAAGTTGAGTGTATGGGCTCTTGACAGGATGGAATAAAATTCTTCTGAGAAGCAAGCTGGTTAGAAGCTACAGAGGGTAAAGACTCTTGCCTCAAATCTATAACCTGAGTATATTCTAGGAACCCATATGGTGGAAGCAATGAAACAAATTCCACAGTTGTCCTCTGATGTCTACATTTGCAATGTATGTGCAGAGGTCTATGTGTTGGTGGGGACACACACACACACCACACATGCCCTAGATACTTTTACAAATTAAATAACTTTTTTGGAAAACCCCAAATCATGAAACCATGGGGCAATTATGAGACAAATCACAGTTGAGAAACTGTCTACAAAGTTCCTTAACTGAACTCAGAAAGGATGCATATTTTCCCTCACAGGTGAATTAAGGAGATTAAATGCAAGAAAGTAGAAAGTGGGCAATTACAGATCAGGAATGGTTGATGAAATGGGGCTAAGCATGTCACATGCACTATGAAAATAATACAAAGAAAGTATTCACTTCTTACAATTAATGTTCCACTAATTAGTGAGCTCTTTTTAAGTCAAAAATCAAACAATATATATATGAGTGATCTTTGGTATTATTTTATAAAGAAGAAACTCTTAGAAAGCATAAGCCAACAGAAATTTAGGCAGCACATCTAAGTGAAATATATTCTGAATGTTATTCAGGATTATAAAAAGGACATCATTTCAAAAATGAAAGACCTAAATTAAAATATTAACCTTAGTTTGTAATAATAATGAAAATAATAATGTTAATCTTGACTCATTGGTTGTGGCAAATGAATGCTATTTCAGATACAAATCAGGGCATTTGCTACAATAATACTTCACTGAACTCATAATTTCCATAAACTTAAAACCTTTCAAAAATAATACCACTGCTATTAAAATTTTTGCCCCATCTGTCCCTTATAAGGAAAATGTTTTGAATGTATTCATAGAGTCTATTCTATTCCTGCTAAAATCCACGGTGTAGTATTTTGAAGACCTGAAACTCCTCCTCCACTTATTATATTATGCACGTAAAATCAATATAAAGTTTTACCTTACTGTGATTATTTGCATTTCAAACTTTTAATACAATATTGAGATTTTGTATTAGTTCTTTCTGTTCTTATCTTTAGTTCTGACAACACTCTGAAATGAAACTTTTCAATTACTATTTTGTGTCAATGGTTCACATAGAAAGGATTCTATTATCCATACTAAGAGCTTAGAAATGAATGTTAGGCATTTTCGCAGCTACTTTCAAAGTGATCACTGAATGAAAGGCCATATTTTCCCTCATTTTATTTTTCACTCAAATTCCATGTCTCCTGAAATAAAGTGATTTGACCATGAAGTTGAATGAGCAGAGAATGGAATTTATAAGATTATCACAAAAGCAATTGAGTAAAGTAGTCTTCCAATGTTTTATAGCAAAATTCATAGGAGCCTAAATTTCCATAAGTAAATTATAAATGCCTTCTTACATAGAAGTAATCAATATTTTTATTTTTTTTATTTTATTTTATTTATTTATTTTTTTTTTTTTTTGGTTTTTCGAGACAGGGTTTCTCTGTGTAGCTTTGCGCCTTTCCTGGAGCTCACTTGGTAGCCCAGGCTGGCCTCGAACTCACAGAGATCCGCCTGGCTCTGCCTCCCGAGTGCTGGGATTAAAGGCGTGCGCCACCACCGCCCATCTAGAGCTAGAAGCATCATCCTTGATAACAATATAATATATATATATATATATATATATATATATATATATATATTGAGCCATAAAGTTGTGTTGAGGATAATGTATAATGCACAAGTGTTTTGGAGATTTTCTGAAAATATTCAGCAGATTGCAACAAAGTGTTATCATTTACACTTATTATAAGCTTTCCTAGTTCTAGAGACTTTCCATTAACACCTAAAGCCAATGAAAAAATCAGGTACTCTGGAGCCTCTCCAACTTACCTGAAAGCAAAGCACAATGACCTCACAGAGTCAATGGATTGAAAAACAAATGCTTGGGTATGTTTACATTGCCACAGTTGCAGTTTCCTCAAAGGAAGCTAAGATAAGAGAACAACAAAGAACTGAAATATTTGGGAATGTTAAAGTTGAACTGACGAGGGACCTTTCTGTCTCTAAGCCACAGCCACATGGAAGAAAGTTTCCCAATAGACACACTGAGAATTCAAAGATATCATTCATAAAGAGCAACAGTTTGTGTGTAAAAGGGGAGCAGAACCTTGATTTCCAATTGGAATTTTATTGATGCCTTGAAACCCTAAGCTGTGCTTTCTTAACCTCTAGATACTATTGACATTTTGAGAAGGCTAGTTTAACAGATTTGGACCTTGGACCAATCAGTGAGTTCAAGCAAACACCCTTCACCATCTGATCCAGTGTTTCTCACCAACAGTTTCTAGAGACGACAGAATTGTTTTAGTATATTGTGCCTGTCTCTTCCCCAGCCCCTTCCTCAGCCTTGAGGAGTGAGGCTCTCCAGAGAGGCTCTTACCTTTCACTCCTTGCTCTCATGGGACAGAGTAAAATGTGGGCTGGCAAACCATGGTTAGAACTACCCAGACTATGTGACGTTGTCCTTTACAAAGTCATTATCTACACTAACTACAGAATACATTTCCCTTATGTTCTAACTGATGCTTGCTTTACATCATCTCCCTTTGTTGGACAAGAAACGGAGTCCTGTCTTCCTATGAGGGAATCCAGAATCTACAGAAAAAGGAAAAAAAAATCAATTCTTCTACATAGTTTTAGGTGAAAAAGAGGATGGCAAAGCCCCCAAGCACATTTCAGGCTGAAAGAGCAAACAGAACTGTACTGTAAGCAGCTGTGTGTACAGCCTTGATTCCCAGGGAAAACGAGGGTTTTACATGCTGGTACTTTTTTTAAGTGCAGCATCGCTCAATGTGCCTTATACACTGGCAAAGCCTGGCCAATCAGGAAGCGTCCTGATTCCAGCTTATTTGAAAAGAAAAAAAAAAGTGACAGGACACAGACTATGACTATAAAATAGGTTAAAAAAAAAAACAAATAGTTATTTTAAAGGGCATAGAAATACATGTGTTTCAAAATATTCAGGTTATTGTATATTAAGACATAGTTGATAAAATCATACTAAAATTTCATCTAGAAAACTACCTCGTCAGGGAGAAAGGGGAGAGGGTCTTAAAAACGCTTATTGCCAAAGTTAACTTTCTATAAGAGAAGACTGAAAATCATTTAGAGCTAACCAACCACATAGCAGCATAAAATGGGCACTTTCAAAAACTTGGAAAAATACTAAAAGCTAATTTTTTTTTCCAAATAGGGAGGAGAGCTTTTACTTTTTACCATGGCAGTGTTAGATGTTCCTGCAACACACATCACGCCTGCTCATGTCACAGTCACCAAAGCCAGCCAAGTAAGAGAACTGCCTGTTAGAATTTGCAGTAGAACAGAAAGTTCTTGTAGGAGGCTTCTATTCAAGCATCTTGATGTTTAACGGCATCCCAGGAATGTACATTCTAGATGCCTATAGAATTACTTCATTTGTTGAAATAGAAATGAAATATGACTGAGATAACTCCAAACAGCAACTTGTTCTAGCCAGTCACAGGTTTTCAGCCAAGTTAACATTACCTGACTTGAGTTCCACAAAATGGACCAGGATTAAGCACAATCAGAAGATAGTTGGTTAATCCCATAACATGTGTGCCATCATTGCACTAGTATGCATCTCTTGCCGACATATACAGTTAGGTGAGATTCATGGTGACTTTTCTCTCCTGATACCGTTCATGGAACCCTTCTTCAGCATTATGAAAGCTGGTTAGCAGGAATGAAGCTTCATTATCAGTATCAGCTTGATTTCTTCCCATATTCTATGACTCAGATATGTTGTGCCTTCAGAAATGGGATCCTGCTGTCAAGTTCTGGATATTAAGAAATAACAATACAATAGCATGTAGTGTTTTGCAGAGGTGTGTTGAATCTCATGGACCAACAACTCAGAAAGAGAAAACTCATACCTGGTATAGATTCTTTTGTTTGATAGCCTATGTTGTCCATGCACCACCTACTCCCCAATACAGAGAAAGCCATTTATACTCTTTTTATACGTGTATATATAAGTATTTTGGGAAGCTTCTACAGTAGCAGCTTTATATATGCCCTTTTTAAAAGTTAGTGATATTACCCTCCAATATTCCCTTATCTTCCCTCCTTAACTCCATTTAACCCTTCTTATCTGACTATTTCCATTTCCCAACCTTCATACCTTTTGCATCCTAACCATTCTACTTGCTGTTCACCCCACAGCCCCTCTTCAACTTCCTGATTTTGGGGGTACTATGTAGAAAGGTATGGTAAACAATTTTTTGCACATACTATCAACATTTGCATTAGTATAAGGAAGGAAATAGTTGCCATTTCCATAAGCACAGGGAAGGCTTTGTCATTTGGGAAAAGGTATTGGGGTCCTTGGCATGACCATGGCCATGCCAAACAACACATTTACTTAGAAATTTATTCAATACCTACAGCTGTGAATTTCATAATTTAAATTTCTTTTTAGTTGAATAATATTCCATGTGTATAGGAAACATATTTTCATTATTTATTCATCAGTTGATGAAAGTCTAGACTGATTACATTTTCTGATTATTATAAATAGAGCATCAATGAACATGGATCAGCAAGTACCACTGAAGCAGGATATAGACTCCTTTGAGACTGTGCTCAAGTGATATAACTGGATTGTATGGGGGGCCTTGTTAGCACCTGTTTAAATAGCTTAGGACAGTGCTTAAGGGCTTGCATAGTTGACATTTGGTTTACTTGTTCCTACTGTGGTTTTTCTATGTCCTTGTTCTTTTTTCTCAGACTGAGGATATTCAAAGCCACATCCTACTCAGCCATTGTGACATGCCCATGAGGCATATTGACCTTTGATGCTACAACCACAAGCTGCCTGACTCACACTCCAGAGAGCATCATCACTAGGAGCAGTGGTGGATTGTGTGTATCCGTGAAATTCCTTTATACCACTCTATTGTACCTTTACTTGTGTTTTAAACCAAGGTTTCCTTCCTGTAGAGAACAGATAATAAGCTTTCTCCACCTGTTCACATGCTGATTTCAGAGCTAAAAATTGGCCTGACTCAAAACATGACACTCAAAGTCTAATGGGAATATCAGCGATTCCACTGAACACTAATAATTACCATTTGAATATATGCCAGAAAAAGTCCTGGGTATATTTAAGTTGAAAGCCAAAGTTATTTAGAAATCTATTAAAACCTAGGTTTGCCTACAAGAAGAGATTTTGAGAGAAGTGGATAATTCCCTCCATGGTCTCTATATAGTGTCTTTTACTTTGTGTCACAGGAAAGATGACTATGCCTTCATTATATTACAAGTTTTATTTTCTTTTGTTTCTAGAAGGCTTTAGACATCTCTTAAAATGTTCATTCAATTTATGTAGTTAATAATTATACGAAACTGTGACCCTCCTCTGTCTGCCTCTTTCTCCCATTTCATTGATTAGAAACAAATCCTATTGGTCTTCATGAGTCAATTAAAATAACTTCCCCTTTTAAAACTCCCATAACAGCAAAACCCTCAGCCTACTTACTACCTTCTTTCTGGCACTTCTGCACGAGTGAAAACTAGTTCATGAATTAAAAAAAAAAAAAAAAACACAGTTTGAATATTCTAAACCCATCAATAACACTGAGACAGAGGAAACGTGTTGATGAAGTGAAGAGTTCATGTCCATGAAATGGGCAAGTTCTTCAGTTTTAGCATTTTTGAACCACCATTTTCAATTGCTACTTTTTGTAGCATTTACTTGACACTTATTTTAAAAATTTGAGTTGAATTAAGGGAACTTAACAAAGAACATAAAACAAGAAAAAAAAAATCCTTCCTGAGAACATGAGCAGAATCTGAACGTGAGCAGAAAATTTTAACTCTTAGGTAATGCCAGAGTGACAGGAGTTTGTAGGGTTTCAGGGGATAGATCAGAGTCCAGATGAAGAGAATGCCCCAACCATCCTACCACATGAAAGGGTCCAGATCCATCCAGCCTTTTGATGTTGTGACACAAGTTTGTCCTCTACAATGTTAATGATCAGTAAACATACAATTTAGAATAAAAAAAAAAAAAAACAATTGTAATTTTTAATGTATTCATGATTTTTGGGCTGGTCCACATTTTAGGCTATCTTAGGCACAGGGGCCCGGGGCTGCAGGTTAGGCAAATTTGGAACTTTGGGGATTGAAATAGTGATTTTGGTATAATTAAACCGATTTTAGCAAAGTAGCTATGCCCATAATGTGAACAAAACAGTAACAGATATGCTTTATAGGCAGAAGGAGATGAAGGCTCACCACAGCATGAGGCAGTGAAATTGGAGAAGTAGTCCCATGTAGCATCAAACGTTAAGTTTCTTACTGTCCAAGAGGGTGCTGCCTAGCCTCTTTAAAGAAGACGCTGAATGCTCTAATTTATACGAAAATTTAGCATATATTTCTGTCTATCTCAAATGTATTTTTGGTGGACCTTAGTTTTGTAATACATGCTTTTAATATTGGCATTTGGAGGGCAGAAGGGAGAATATCTCTGAAATTTGGAGGTGAGTTTGGTCTTCATAGCTAGTTCCAAATCAACCAAGGATTTGTAGTGAGGCCTTGCTTTAGAAATTGACAGTTTTAAGGGCAGAAAAATGCATAAATATGCAAGCTAAGAGATTATTCTGAAGAGTTTTAATTTGACTTCTACCAAATACCAAATATTTTTTCTACAGTTTTTTTTTTTTTTTACTTTCTGTTATGTTCTGTTTTTACATCCCAATCAAAGTTTCCCCACCCTCTCTTCCTTCCAATGCCTCCTGCACACCTCCCCTCTACCCCACCATCCACTCCTCATCCACTGTTTCTTTTCAAATACAGGCTAGCCTCCCATGGCTATCAGCCAGCCAAGGTATATCAAGTTGCAGTGGACTAGACTCCCCCTCTTCTATTAAGACTGAATGAGGCAAGCCAGTAAGAGAAATGCATCCCAAAAGCAGGCATCAGAGTCAGAAAAAGATCCTTCTCTCACTGTTAGGAATCTCACAAGAAGACCACTTTACACAACTGTAATATATATGCAGAGGGCCTAGGTCAGTCCCATGGTTGGCAATTCAGTCTCTGTGAGCCCCCATGAGCTCATAGGTTAGTTGGTTCTGTGGGTTTTCTTGTGGTGCTCTTGACCCCTCTGGCTCCTACAATCCTTCCTCTTCCATTGAATTCTCTGAGCTCCATCAAATGTTTGGTTCTGGGTTTCGGCATCTGCTCCCATCACTTGTTGGGTGAAGCCTCTCTGATGACAGTAGGATTAACATAGTAAAAATGGAGATCCTACCAAAAGCAATCTATAGATTCAATGCAATCAACATCAAAATCCCATCAAAGCTCCTAACAGGCCTTGAAAGAACAATATTCAGCTTTATATGGAAAAACAAACAAAAAATAGGACAGCTAAAATAAATTCGTGTACAATGAAAGAACTTCTGGAGGTATCACCACCTCTTATTTCAAGCTGTACAGCAAAGATATAGTAATAAGAACCTCATGGTATTGGCATTAAAAATGGGCATACTGATCAATAGAACTGAATTAAAGACACAGAAGTAAATACACACACCTATGGACACTTGATTTTCAACAAAGAAGCCAAATACTGAGTATTTAACTACATGGTTAAAGAGGATGATTTGAAAGTGACCTAACAAAATTGTTTGAAGACAGCAATTCATCTTCAAATATTTCATTTTCATCTTGTTTCTCTCATTGTTATATATACTTTATCATTTTCATGTCATGTTTACCCACATTCATGCTACCATGGGCCAGAAGTCACGTACAAGATGAACACATCTTCAGTTCATTCTCCTCCATCAAACAAATGAGACTTGAGAAATTCAGAAAGGCAGGTGGAACTGAAGAACACCAACCCTGAGAATCTGTGGCTATGAACATATAATATTACTCATGGTAAGAAGCATTATAACTATAAGTTGAAAATGAGATCAGAATCCATATATTTATGCCAACAGAAAAATATGTCATTGTGGCATCCTCTTTTTCCTCAAGGTCCATTGACCACTGGTCCACAAGGATGAAGGGTCAGAAGTGACAACAGAGATCCTTGGGTGGCCTGTGAACAAGGTGATAATAGCTTTCCAGGATATAACTTCACTGAGACAGATCAACTTTTTTCCAGAGTATAAGGAATATATAGGATTGGGGTGGTAGATCAGGCAAACCCTAATTTGTGTTAAGTGACACACTCCTATCATATAGCTGCCCTAGTGGCAGTATGGCCCTTTGAAAATAGCTAGAGCATGTTACTTAATTACCACATTGGCAGGAGGGGAAGAGTGTTTGCAGGGAACTGTGTATAGGGTCATCCTTGAGATAAGTCAGACATCTAAGCCTAGAGACATCCTGCAGATAAGGCTAGATAGAGAGCAGGAAGTCTCTAGGGCAGGGGAGGGAGTCCTCCATATTGTGTCAAGCCCAGGGATAATTGCTAAGCTGTGGCAGATTGTAACCTCTGGCCAGAGCGGCCTCCCAGTGTGTAATTATGTTACCTACATAAATAATTACACTAGTTAAACTAGATATATATTAAAACTTGAACAATATCTGAATGGCTCCATAGGAAAGAAAAGTGTATATATGTATATAAGATATGTGAATTAATGCACCAAGTCGACATCACTACAGCTTCTGATTTAGTGTAAATAAATATGGCTTTCACTAGGTAAGTATGAATGAGCAACTTGAGCCCAGTATCAAATATTTAACATTCACTTAATAGTTTTACATTATATATGCATATATATATATATATATACATATATGTGTATATGCATACACATACACATGGTTTTTAGACTGAAATTTTAATGATTTTTTGAGTGTAACAATAATATTTAATTGTAACCACTTTAAACATGGACTCTGATCTAAGTTGTGTTCCTCTTCTGATTCCACTGCTAACATCTACTACCACTATGACTTTATACTCATAGGTTTTGAGGAGTTACTTTATGACTTTGAAGACTTTTGTCAAGGGACTGTGAAGGTAGCTTAGTGGATAAAGTCCTTGCAACATAACCCTAACAACCTACATTCCTATTCTCAGGACCCATATAAATTCAGATAAGGTAGTTCATGTTCGCTTTCCCAGCATTCCTAACAGATATGGGGAGTTGAGTAAGGGGACCCCTTGAGGCCAATTTGGTATGCACCACAGTGAATAAGAAATACTGTCTCAAACAAGGTGGAAGTTAAAGAGTTATACTGGAGTTTGTACTCTGGCCTCCACATGTACACATTTAGCAAGTATGCCTCAAATTCATGATTTTCCTGCTTCAGCATCCAGAGTGATAAGATTGTAGACATAAGTAATACTCCCAATCCAAAGTAGGCTTTTCATATAGTCATTGGAAATACCTAGTGATTTTGAAATGTCCATGTTCACTAAGTTTTATATTTTTTCATTGGTAGATAAAAGAAAAAAATGCTGTAGTTTTATTTCCTTGATGATATTTAAAAATATTCATTTATTTATTTTAGTGTGTGTGTGTGTGTGTGTGTGTGTGTGTGTGTGTGTGTACACATGGAGGCATGTGAGTGCATGTGTGTGCCTGAGTGTATGTATATATACTACATGTGAGGTGTAGGAACCAAACTGAGGTCCTGTGCAAGGACAGTGAGCTCTCTTAACCTATGAGCTATCTCTACAGCCCTTTATTTCTTTAAAGATTTTAAGTTAATCTTATAAATAGGTATCACTGCTGGTCTTAAACACATGTAAAATTTTGAACAAATATATCACATTTCATAAACTATCATTAAAGAGATAAATGTTAATTGCAATAATCGACAAAAGGATTTGTTTGATCTTTTGAAAGTAAACAAATTTAATGTCTACGGTGGGAAGAAACAATGTAAACTTAAACAAGTGTGTCAACTATAGTGGCAGCTAGAAGTTCTAATGACCTGTGATTGGAAGTCCACAAGGAGGCCAAAGATCACAAAATGAATGTAGATGACAAACTTAACATAAAAAATGTTCATGCCAGTATACATGAAATCACAGAATTAAAAAATTAAAAAACAAGTAGTGTCATTTGGACAATGTATGTTAACATACTCTGCAGGAAGAGTTATTTACATCACACATGCAAATAAAATAAAATTACTCTTTCCTGGACACAATCCAAGATTTCAGCTTACAATTAATGATTATACAGAAGGAAACCCCTGGAGACTAGCCTTCTAGTACAGTATTTAGCAATCCAAATTTTATTTTTAATATGTTTTATTTTTGCACAGAGTGACTTTGCTTTGTGTTTTGGCTATTTTCCAATACTTTAAGTTGTCAAAATTACTTCTTATACTTTGCAATGTACTGGTACTAGATGTATAAATTGTGTAAAAATGTTAGCAGCCTTCAGAAACCACAAATGCAGATAACTCTTAGAGATTGGAGAAGTGTGGAAGCATTTATTATCAGGAAAAACGCTAAACTGGTAGGTGAATATTGGTCAGAGTAAAAGGAAGTAGTATAGAAAATCTTGACAGATGTTTTGGATCCTTTAAAATCAAAGTGCAAAGAAAACAGGAAAGGCAAAAACAGCACTTCACAGGAAAGAAACAGATATAACAAAAGAAAAAATTATAGCAAACTAAAGTTGTTATTCAGAATATGGTCCCCAAACAACCTGCCAGTCCTCAAACTGCGCATTACCAGGTAGCAGAGAAGAGCAGCAGGAGCCAAATACAGATCAACTGCTTGAATAAGCCAATTGTCCTGCTGGTGTTCTTTTCACATGGGATTTGTAAGGATGGAAGAAGTGCATTGATTTTTGTCTCCTACTCAGGATCCTTTTTCTGTGGTAGACCAAGCAGCCTCAGTATCATTACATCAATAAATCTCTCTGGTCATGAATTTCAACAAAATTCCTATCAAGCCTGTTCTGGAAATTGGTAGAAGTGAAAAAGCTGATACTGTATGAGCCCCATATTTTTTATTTATGTAACAGAAAATTAAAACAACAAAAATGCATATTGAAAACATCAGAGTAGTGAAAGCATTAAATATATTTAAATCAAAATTTTAAAAGCTAAAAATACTAGCAATGTTTGCCTTTTTTCAGGGAATATGGGCATAGGGAAAGTTTAAGCAGGACCATTAAACAGGAGAAATAGAGAGTGAAGGGGAGTGGAGGGAGATAGAGACAGAGACAGATTTAAAAAAAAGAGAAACAGAAACAAACAGAACAAGTAAACTGGATGTGGCAGCAATGACTGCATTCTTAGTTCAGAACAGCTATAAGTCTGAGACAAGAGGATTACAACTTCAAGGCCATCATAGGCTATGTAGGGAGGTACTATCATACACACACACACATCCACACATGCACGCACACACACATACACACACACACACACACACACACACACACACACCCATACATATGCACACACACACATTCACACCTGCACATATGCACACATAGGCACAGGTACACACATACACACAAACACTCATACATACACACAGGTAAGGGTACACATATGCACATACACATGTGTGTGCACACCCACGTGCACACACATGCACGGGTGCACAATGAGCATCCAGAGAAGAGATGGAGTTTGGATAATATAATTTCACATATATTGAAACACATCTAAGGCATAATTTATAGTAAAATAGATTAATCAGAAGTAATTAGAAGCATATAAGTAATGAGGAAGGAGGTTCAGCATTACAGAAAGGTAAATAATATTAGGGAGAGTCACAATAAATTATATACAGGAAATGTCATACAATTTTGAATATGACATATTAAATATCCAAGTTTGACACATATGGTATAAATATGGCAGTACCCTGTCAATAATTACTAAGAACTTTTTAAATATCACATCATAGAGAATGCACAGCTTGGTGAAAATTGTAAGTACTGAAATTTTAGAGCAAACATACAACTTGTTATTTTTAGTAGCCTACATTTAACAAGAAAGTGAAGCTTTGAAAATTCATGATAAATATGTGACAAGATTTTTCAAAAGAGAATGATGCTTATATGTCTCTGTACTGGTTTCTCAATAATCAACTCTAAAATGCAATCCAACCTCCTGCTGAATGCTGATGATTTTAATCAGGGTAGGTAGGGCTGACAGCTGTAATTGAATTACAATCTCTTTAAAGTGTTATTCTTGCCTTATTCTCTGTATTTTATTGACTCTTTTTATGAGTTCTACTGCTTAATCAATTCTAATCATGCATCAGTTGGAAAAATTTCACTTTCTACTACTAGATCAATTATAGTCATACAATCAATAGCGGGTACTCCAACCTCTTTTATTAAAAGAACAAAGAAAATCTGCTAAAGCATAAACTCACAGTAATTCTATACTTGTATTAAAAGCCAGCTATTTTACCTTGTAAATATTCACCTTGGATATAAAATCCAACGTTAATAATGTTTGCATTAACATCACAATGTAAAGTAATTATTTGGTGGTGGGAAATGGCCAGTCAGTTAAGCATTTACCATACAAGTGTAATGATGATGCCTGGAGCTCATCTCCCCGGGACGGAAATGAAAGTTGGAGAAGAATGGCTGCCCACCTGATCCTATAATCCCAGTGATCAGGAGGCTGAGACAGGCAAGCTTGGTAGCTCAACTATTCCAAATTGATAAGTTCTAAAAACCTTACCTCTTATTTCTGTCTTGAATTGTAAATTTATTAGTAGTAACTGTGTTAATAGTGGTTTTCTAACTGGCTCCAGTCCTCTAAGGAGCTCTGTTCTTGGAAGATTTAGAACTAGGGACTTTTCAACTTTAAGCGGTTTGATTTTGATAAGACAGAGCTTTACATCCAACATGATAAAGATGATACATGAGTGAATAATGGAGTGGTAACACGGCCTTCCCCACCATCATCTGCATCCTTCCAGGTGTCTGATGCTGATTAAAAGATACAAAATATACAATGAAGAAAACATTTCTGTAGTATCCAAAAATAAAAAATAAAAAGTGCATACAAAATTCCCTACACTACCAATAAATACTGTTCAACTTCTCTAGATAGGTAGGATTCAGAGCATCATAAAATTAGTGAAATCCCTTAAATTAGATTGGCTGAAGTTTTCATTATAAAACACAGGAAATTCATTATTCTTTGAATTTATTGAAATTAAAATAAGGTCAAATAGGATAATGTCAAAAAGAGCAGAGCCTGCTTATGCAATGTTTGTCACCTCTACTGACATTGGTTTGTGGCTGAGTATGGCAGAGC
This sequence comes from Peromyscus leucopus, assembly GCF_004664715.2. Lineage (NCBI taxonomy): Eukaryota > Metazoa > Chordata > Mammalia > Rodentia > Cricetidae > Peromyscus > Peromyscus leucopus. The sequence continues at coordinate 28,384,873 of NC_051075.1, read as the reverse complement.
AGTGGGCAAAGACATGGAGTGATGGAGAATACCAAGTAACTCATTTTATCAATGAACATTTTTCATTCTCTCATTAACAACAATATGAAAGTCTACATTTAATTTTTAAATATATAAATATGCTCACGCAAAGTAAGAGATACCCTGGTGTGGGTGGAATGGTATTCCCAAAGATGCCTATCCCTTCCATAATCCCTGGAGTCTCTTAATATATTATTTTACATGACAAAGGAACTTTGCATATGTGATCAAGGCTTTAAGTGATGAGCTGGGAAACTACTTTTGATTGTTCATTTTGTAAAGAGAGGAAAAAGATGTGATTGCAGAGAAGTGTAGTGTTGTTTTTGGCATTTCTTTGAAGTGCAAATAGAACATCCAGAAACCAACACAATAAGTGGCTGTGGCCCCAAGTGGGTGGAGAAAGCCATGGGATGAATTACCCTGCAGTGAATCTAGAAAGGAAAATATCCCTTTGTTTACTGGACTCTAAAGAATGAGGTCAAATCAGACTTCTGATCTCCAGCACTGCAGGAAGAACCTATTATTTAAACTACAAAATGTGTGGTAAGTAATTACAACTAATAAATAACTAACAGGCCCAGTAATTCAGTGAAGCTGGGGAGGAATTATGGACTCCACAGGATGCCCTGAGGTGCCTACAGTTCAGGGTAGATGAAAAGGTTTTAATGACTTGACCATGGCAGGGGAGATAAATCAAATAAGTAAATAAGTACCAACTCTATCTGCAGAAGATTTGGCTCTGATTTGAAGTAGAATGTTGTCTTCCCGAAGGCTAGTGGGCATGGGCCAGGTATTGGATGAGTAGAAAAAATGATTCATACAGCCTATAAAAATAGCAAAACCCTACAAAGAAATAAACCACAATCCAGACTTCAAATGTTTTGGATGTCAGTATTATAAAACAGAGACATACATTGCATTGTATGTTAATCATTAAAAAATAAAAGGTTTAAGGAAAACAATAAGAAAAGGACTATTGAAATAAATGAGATTTAATCTAAAAATCTTCCACAAGTAATATCACATCTTAAATTAGACCCACAGGAAGATGAGGGTAATCACAAACAACACAATCAAAAAGTCATATGAAGGCTGGTGAGATGTCAGAGTTGGTTAAAGCACTTACTGCCAAGTCATATGACTTAAATTCAATCCCTGTAACATACAAAATGGAAGAAGAACCAACCCCAGCAAGGTGTCCTCTGCACATACAGATTGTGACATGTATGCCCTCCACATAAATAAACAAATGTAATAAAATTTATATCAAATATAACAGAAAGATTTTTCTAGTTTGCTTATATGTTGTTCTGATCAAAAGCAAACTTGAGGAAAGGAAGGGTTTATTTCATTTTATACTTCCAAGTCACAATCCATTATTGAGAAAAATCAAGGTAAGAACTCAAGTAAGGAACCTGAAACAGAAATCAGGGATGGATGTTCTTGTTGGCTTGTTCTCTTATTCATGCTCAATTACCTCTTTTTTTGTTTGTTTGTTTTTGTTTTTGTTTTTTGTTTTTTTTGTTTTTTGTTTTTTGTTTTTCGAGACAGGGTTTCTCTGTGTAGCTTTGCGCCTTTCCTGGAACTCACTTGGTAGCCCAGGCTGGCCTCAAATTTACAGAGATCCACCTGGCTCTGCCTCCCGAGTGCTGGGATTAAAGGCATGTGCCACCAACGCCCGGCCTCAATTACCTCTTATACAGCCCAGGACCACTACCCCAGCGACAGTGCTGTTCATAGTATACTGGGATGTTCTGCATCAAATATCAACCAAGACAATGCCCCAAAGGCATGCTCAAAGGCCAATCTGATCAAAGCAATTCTTCTTTTGAGGTTTCTTCTTCCCAGGAAACTAGAGTTTCATCAAGTTGACAATAAAGACTAACCAGTTCAAAGATAAAGGGATGAATACCAGAAAGAGAGATCTAACCTTTGCTAATCATAGAACAAAAATATTTGTTAAAAAGTTTATTCTAAAAGTTCAGGCTATATATGAATGATAGTATATGATTTTTCTGGAATGGACAAATTATATTTCTTCAGATGCAAGAATGTTTGATAACACCAATCAAGGTGAATAAAATATCTACTTATTAGAATAATAAACAGAGGTAACAATAATTTCCAAGTAACTGAAAACAGAAAGATATAAATTAGTTCTATAACTACTATTCTGTTTCAAATGTCAAAGTCAAAGAATTCCTAGCAAAAGTGAATTAATATTTCTAATTAAATATCAAAGAAAGATGTCTATTTATTGAATGAATCAGCATCAGCAGCTGATGAGAATATGTTGCACTAATTAAACTAGAGTAATGCTTAGATAAATGAGTGAAGAAAACAGAAAAATCAGGAATTTAAAAAGTCAATAAATAGGAAAAATAAAATTAATGTTATAAAATAATATTTTCAAGACATTTATAAACTGAGCATAGCTCTCACAACCTGACAAAGTAATGTCATAAAAGACAAAAAGAACATTCACCCCTCCACAAAATTATATAGACAGTCCTCAATTTGTAGTAGTCCCAATGAGCAACTTTTGGACTTGGCAAGGAGAGTGTGAAAAGAGCATGCATTCAGGAAACGCCACAGTTCAAGTTATGAACTTGGATATTTTATCATATGGCAATGGCTGGTACAGTGTTTTCATAATAGTAGACAGCAGTGATGACCTAGAGAGCTATTAGTCATAGATGCACAAGGGTAAACAACCCATTTTCTACAATATATTGTTGCATTGCTTTCCAGGATTCAAAATGCTGTGCAATTAATGTGACTTTTTTTTTTTTACTTATATTCATTTCATCCCATAAAACACCATCAAAATCAGAGAGTAACAGTATTGAAAATAGGAAAGAGTTCAACCAAATGTGCAACACAAAGATTAAACATATCAGAACAAAGCATGGACCAATTTTTCCTTTTCTACAATTTTGAATAAATAAACACTTTCTAAAGAGACCAAAATTTGTAATAGGCACATCCCTGTAACCTCCCTGGGAAGAGATAAACAAATGTCTACTAATCTAATAAGAAACAGATAGCATACCAATTTTTGATCTAAGTACATCTAACTTAGGGAACTAGTGAGTTTATTGGAGTAAATCAAGGGCTATTACATCACTGAAAAGTCCACTCCATCATGAATGCCAATTCACCCACTCTCTTCAGCAAGTGGCTATTGATCTTATAATCCTGGGCAAGGGCCTTATGAAACTTGCTGCTTTCTGAGCTTGTTTCCTTAGCCCTCAGTTTCCTGTAAGATTCATTTATTGAATGGGTGATTAGAGACTCCTTCACTCTAAGAGGAATGTTTCAATTTGAAGGAAATAGCTACACAGCTATTACCTATGTAAACTTCTTACAACTACAAAGTACATGAGGTAGTTGACATATGAAGATAAAACATGTATTATGTCTTTTGGATTTGGAGTTTCTAGTTAAAGATTGGGTAGATCCCTGGTGTGCTGTCACAAAGTAATGCATCGTGGTGGGTGGAAGGACAGAGCCAGCAAATTGTTCACCTCATGGCCAAAATACAGCGGGAAAAGATTGGGTCTCATAATCTTTTTCAAGTGGGTGTTTTCAATTACAAGGACCATTCTAAAACTCTACCTTCTAAAGATTCCAACATGTCTCCCTTTAGGAAATCAAATAAAACATCTTGGGAAAGAAAAGAAAAAAAACTAAAGTATTTTGCTAGTGAAGTACATTTGTCGTTTTTGATTATCATACAAAATGGCATGATTACTTACAGTCTTTTCATAAGCAGAATATAGTATATATAGTTAATCCTCTTTCTCTCCCATAGCATACCCCATATTGCAGCTTGTCTCCTTTATCCTCTACTCTGTCTCCCTGGATGTATTCCCAAGTACACCCTCACCAGCATTTGTTATCATTTATTTTCTTTCATATATATATATATATATATATATATATATATATATATATCATGTATATCTGAATGCCTGAATATATGTACACACATGACATGCTTGCAAGACTCCAAAGACTCAGTAGAGGTGTCAAAGGGTGTTGGGTCCCCTGGAACTAGAGTTACAGGTAACGAGCCACCATTCTGACAAGTATGAGGAAAAGTCTCAAAATAGTTTTAATTTGCATTATCCTAATGGCTAATGATACTGAACATTTTAAAAAAGATTTATTAGTCATTTATGGTTTTTTTTTCTTTTTTGTAAACTTTCTATTCAGCTCATTTCTTATTTGCTGTTCAGCAGTTAGGTTGGTTTCATTTTGTTTAGAGTTTAATTTTTGTAGTTCTTCATTTTAGATGTGTCAATGCAATATTTTGAAAATGTCTCTTACATTCAAAGAGAGTAGAAATTTTGCTGGATAGCCAGAGTTAATGATTCAGTTTGAAGTCACTTAAAACCATTTTAAGACTTAAAATGGTTAACCTACAGTGTAGTCAAACTATTTAACTTGCCCTTAAGAGAACAATGTGACCACCTACCATACCTGCCTTGTATTTCCCATGTAATCAATTTTTACATCCCAAATTAATGCATTGCTATCTGTATCTTGTATTATGTACTCTTTTATTTCCCAGAGGAAAGTATGTATATCATTTGCTGAAACCAACAAATGCAACATAAAGGCAGCTTTTTAACATCTACCATAAATGTTTAAAGCAGCCATTTGTGAACATTGGTTGATAAACAATGATGCTTGTAATCTGGTCAGTTGGGACCAGTTGAAAACAATGACTTAATCCCCTCTAAAATTCTGTTCAAGATTTATGTAAAGTATCCTTCTCCTATGTGATGCTTTTTATTTTGTACAATAAATAAATAGTGAGACCCTTTGTTAGGAATAGATAAACACTACTCACACACAATTCATAAAACAAACACCATACGGATAGACACACATAGACACTGAGACAAGCAGATGCATAAGACAGCCCTCAGGCAGACACAGATTCAAACCCACAACAGACAGGACAGAAGACATAAAGTAGAGAATTCAAACTGAACTCATTCTTGGAGAAGTGACTTCATTTGAAGTTCTTTTATTTCTTTCCTTAATGCAATCCTGGTGCATTATTGGTGACTTGGACTTCATCACTAGCATCTGCAAACTAGACATTAACGCCTTGTCTGAAACATAGTTGGCAACTGTTTTAAACATTCTGTACACCATGTCATTTACCTTTGGTAATACAGCCATTTCACAACATTACTTCTATCAACCCAGGATCATTGTGATATAAAATATCCTATATAGGAAAATGGAATTATAATGTGATTATTACATAGATCTCAGCTCTTTTGAGCTGTCTTTTCTGCTTTTACACACAGATTTGTCATATTTAGAATTATACCATCTAGTGAGTGGAATTTCTCACTAGGCTAGTATTCAATACAGTTGCATCCAAACTGTCTTGACATTACCCACTGGGAGTGTTACAGCTCTGGAGGGAAAGGTATCCTGACTTGCTGGGAAGCCAGGCAATACCTGAAACTGTGTAGTGGGAGATGGTCTCCTGCAGGATATAGCAATCCTGCGCCTCTGCTAAAGAGAGCCCTTATAGCTGAGCTTTTCTCTGTCCCACCCCCCTTAAGGGGGATTCCTAGCAGAGCTCTGTTTCTTCTCTCTGGCCCAAGATGTTTCTTCTTCTTCACTCTACTAAAACGGTTTCCTTGCAGAAATGTAGCAACCTCCTCTGGCTCTGAAGAAAAGTTGTTACTTTTTCTGCTCATTCTTGCTTATTCCGGCTAAGGAAACTTCTCTGCAAGTATTTGGTTTTGTTTTTTGTTTGTTTGTTTGTTTTTCCTGCTATGTCCCCTAAGGGAATCTGAGCAAAGTTCTTCTGTTCTGCTCAGCCTTGCTAAGCCCCCCTAAGGGAGTGTCTCAGCATGGTTTTTTTCTACTCAGTCCCCTAAGGGATGTCTCAGCAAGGTTCTTCTGTTCTGCATTGGTAAATGAAGATCTTTACCCAAGACTTTTTAAAGAAAGACATTAACTTGGGAAGGAAGAATGCTGGGGAGTGGCTGTCTCTGCCAGGTGTTCTGGTGGAAGCTCCACCTCAGCCCCTGGCACCGTAGCATCCATATACCCAAAGAGTCTGGAATGTTCTTGTGGAATGTCCACCTTAACTCCCCTTCCCCTTCTCTTTCCCCAAGCCCACCCTCTCAAAGCCTGCCAAACATGGCTCCTCCCCCAGAGATTCTCAAGATCACTCCAGTAGTGTATTTAAACTGCACTCCAGAAAACAGACACATAGTTTTTTCAGCCTTTTGTCTGGAAAAAAAAAAAAAAAAAAAAAAAAACAATGAAACTTATTTTAGGGTTAGAGCATGTTTCTTTGGTTTTGGGTTCAGGGCTAAAGTGTTTCTCAGGCTTGTGTCTCAGGGCCATGGTGTGTTTCTTTCATTGGCTTTGTCTGGGTTCAGAGTCAGGGTGGGTTTCTTTCACTTGCTCTGGTTCCAGGGCCAGTGTGGGTTTCTTTGTCTGCCCCCCTTTTCCTACACTAACCCAGGATATTTCAAGGTAACTAATGAAGGCAGGGGTACATGACACAGGACCTGCTTCTAAGTCCCTGCCACTCATCTGATCTTGTTTGTTCTCTCTCTCTCTCTCTCTCTCTCTCTCTCTCTCTCTCTCTCTCTCTCTCTGTGTGTGTGTGTGTGTGTGTGTGTGTGTGTGTGTGTGTGTGTGTATGTGTGTCACTGGCCCTGCTGTGATGCCAATAATTGTGTACTGCTAAAATGCATGTTGAAATCTCCATTGTAAAACTATTAGGACTTGGGGCTTGAAGTGAGATTAGGTAATAAGAAGAGAGCCTTTGTGTATAATATTGATGTTCTTATAAAAGAGGACCCAGAGAGCTGCCTTTTTCTTCTGCTATTTAAGGACCTAGCTACTGAGATATATGAAGCAGAGAGTTAGCCTTCACCAGACACCAAAACTGTTGGCATCTTGTGCTTAGACTGCTGTTCTCCAGAGCTAGGAGATAGACTTTCCTGTTATTTATAAAATTGCTGGTCTCTGGCATTTTGTTATAGTAGCTTGTGAAAAGTTTAAATCCCCCAGTAGTATTACTGCCAATGTAATAATTCAAATAAGGCTGAATAAGTAAGTCCAGGTTTAATCTGAGCAGATTCCTAGGTGGTCCCAGAGGAAGAGGAGAAGCCATGAAGGTTAACCACAAGGGCAAATCTTGGGCTGGACTTTAAATACCCCCTCCGGATGGTTCTGAGAATCTCTGGGGAAGGAGCTGTGTTTGGCGGGCTTCCTGAGGGGGCACGGTCTGGGGAGAGAGAGAGAGAGAGAGAGAGAGAGAGAGAGAGAGAGAGAGAGAGAGAGAGAGAGAGATGGGGTAACTACCTAATCATCCCAGACTCTTTGTGTATATGGAGGCTGAGGGCTGAGTTGGATCTTCCACCAGATCATCTTGAATGATCTGAGATAGGCCCTACAGTCAGTAGACCACAATTTGATTTCTCCTCTTCTTAACAATGTCCTCTTGAATTACTAGGCCCATTTCACTCATTTCTGACAAAAGCACATTTAAAGGAATTTTCTATAAAAAGTGTTTTACACTTCCCCTTTCCACTCTTTCCTTTCATTCATACTTTGTCTCTTCTTTCCATCACACAGACCCTTCAAGAGTGACTAACCAGAAAGCATCAAGGGATATCTTTAAACTCTAGGAAAAATAAGTTTTCAAGATTAACACATGTCACTGAGTGTGGCCTATAAGATTAGTCCATGTAATTGGAGAAACACTTTCCCAGAAGTTCTACTGTCTTGCCTCTAAGATTGTCCTATAACTCACATTTCTCAGATATCCCACATGGCCAAAAACATGCTAAGAAACAATGTTGGGCTGCATTAAATTACAGGTTATTTTACCTGAAGAAAGATCAATGCATATGACTCTTTCAGGGTCCCAGAACATTGGTCACAGGTAAAATGGGCTGACTGTGTCCCAAATGCAGCATTTCTAACCATCTTCAATCAGTGTCGTACCTGAAATATGCAGATCCAGTGTAGAAGCTGGATTCCAGCCTTACTTCTGTGGCACTTCTTACAGTCATGACACAGACTCCAGGCAGCGATTACTTCCACATCTGCTGTGTACAGAAAGACACCGATGATGACTTTATTGTTATTGCTGCTGTTAATTTTAATTTGAAGATTTACAAGATGCAATCAGAATAATAATTGCTTACACTTACTACTGTCATGACAACGTGTATGTTCATATGTACCTTTGTGTAGGCATGTGGTCATGTTTGTGCAAGTGCATGCACAGGCCAGCAGCAATCCTCGGGTGTTATTCCTCAAGAGCCACCAGCAGTCTTGAGATGAGGTCTTTTACCAGATTAGAGTTCCACAAGAAGGAGAGCTGGTTGATGGGCAAGCCTCAGCAGTCTACTTGTCTAAGTTTCCCTAATATAGAATGGTAAACCTACGTCACCACACCAGCAAATCTGGCTTGGAATTCAAATCCTTTTCCTACTGAGTCATAACCTTAGTCCTATAATTCTTACTTATAATCCAATCTTATTTTCAACATTATCTAATACTATCTCTTAATATGATTTAAAAATCACATGGGTATATTTTCTTGGCTCTTATTTGCGTATTTCCTTATGTATGCCCATTTTTATTAAACATAACTTTTATTGATTCTTTGGGAATTTCACGTCATGCACCACAAGCCCACTCATTCCCAGTTTCCCCATATCTGCTCTTCCCTTTTGTAATGCGCCCCCCTCCAAAAAAAATCACTCCTCTGTCTTCCCTGACTTTCCATCACCTGTTTATTTATCTTGGTGGCATTGGTAGGTACTGTGTGTTATATGGTATACCCTTTCATCCAAACAGCTTTACCTACAATTGTTCATTGTGATGTGTTATTGATCTGGTTCAAGGCTTCTGGCTTTTGCTACACCATCAATACTGGACTCTCACCAAAACTCCTCTTGGGTATCCTGCTGTTACCCTGAGTCATGGAGATCCTGCAGCTCTGGTTCTACAGGATCAGTCCCTTCACATGCTCCAGCAAGTCATAGATATGGTGGATGCTGGGGTGGGCCGACTCAAAGCACTGGATATAGGCTTGGGTGGTAGTTGAGCTGGTCAGTCAGTGCCTCTGCTGGGACCACCCCTCTCAGGGAAGGGGCAGAGCCAGCTCTCCTTGGGCCTATACCTTCATGTTAGCTCTCCGGTGCCGGTGATGAGAGGTGAGGTTAGATCTCCCAGGGCTGAGTTCATCATTGGGGCCATCTCTCCCATGTGGAGTAAGGCTAACTCTGCCACTACAGCTTCCAACAAGGGGCAGGTTACAGATCTCCCAGGGCCAGCAAAGGGTGATGTCAACTCAGCACGGCACTCAGATTTCAGCATGTTTGTTTCACATGGCCCTCAGTGGTACACAGGCCATGGACATCAACATAGACCCAAGCTGAGGTAGGACCATGGACAGAGACATGGCCCTCAGCAACTACTCAGGTGTTAATGTCACAGTGTTCCTAGGTGGTAGCATAGGCTAACCAGAGCAACATGGCCCTGGTGGAAGCAATGCCCCTAGACACCAACATGGCCTTAGGTGGCAGCCCGTTCTTCAGACATCCACATGACCTTCAGTGGCAACAAAAACCGTAGACATCTACATAGACCCTGGCTATGCCAATCAAAACTTAAATCAAGAAAAGCAAAGCATTTTTTTGTTTGTTTGTTATTTGTTTTTTGAGACAGGGTTTTTCTGTGTAGCTTTTCGCCTTTCCTGGAACTCATTTGGTAGCCCAGGCTGGCCTTGAATCCATAGAGACCCTCCTGACTCTGCCTCCCAAGTGCTGGGATTAAAGTTGTGTGCCACCACTGCCCAGCTAAGCAAAGAATATTTTATTTTGAAATCAATTAAATAAAACTGAGAACTCCATAATTCAGAAAGCTAAAGAAATGATTTATCATTAAAATGACTGGACAATATTATGAAGTTAAGCTGTATCTTTTCATTTATTAAAGTATACTACTAACAAAGCTTGGAGAGTAGACTCTCTGCTTAGACAGTTGTTTATTATAATGCAACAAATATGTTGATAATGAGCACATTGAAGGAGAAAGGGAAATGAAGAGAAGGCTAACTTTTGATATCCACAAATACATTGAGTTTGGGTGGCAAAATCAATCACCCCAAAATGCTAATCATCATAATAAATTTAAAAATTATCAGGGGTAGAGAGAAGGCTTTCAATATACTCAAATAAGACTGCTATACCAATCTGCCTATCGGTACTTTTGTACAATAAAATTGTAATGATATATTTCCTCTAGTCTCCATTAAATTTTTATAAACTCAATGATCCCAGATAATGTTCATCTTCATTGGTTGACCAATTGCTTATTTTTACATTCTGTCAGTAAGCATATTTTGTATTTAGTAGCAATAACTCTAAATATTTCAGTAGCTCACAGTCCATTAGATACAATTAGTATAAAATGTCTGCAGATGACAAAATAAAAAATTAAGTTATTATCTAATCAATCAAAGAATATTGCAAAGAGAGCAGAAGTGGAATGAAAATAATAGTCCCATGTGCAGCAAGTGTGTCTTGGTTTATTTTTTCATGTCTGCAGCCATGATCTTCAGGAAATCTCCCCCACTGAAATCCGATGTTCATTATTGAAGAGAATCATACCTTTTAATTTCCTGTGGAAGCAAAGGCATAACCTCTCCCCAATGTAACAAATTTTCTGATTTCCATTTTGAAGTTAAAATACTTTTAAAATATATAGGTTGGTTTAATTTAGCAGTTTCCATAATCCAATGTTTCTCAGTAACTATTGTTTTTGTATATTAGCATTTGAAAAATTCAAAGTAAAAAAAAGAACACCATATGAGATCTAGACACCCTATGTATTTCCCATTTTATTTAGCTTATTCCTTTTATATTACTTTATTTTTGTATTTAAAGGTTTTATTATTTTTAAATTATTTTTATTTATGAATTTCTATAACTATTTTCTTTTTTTTTTTCTTCAGCATCTAAGCATTTTCAAGCATACTATATCTGTTTAGAGGTTTTCTTGGTCTGGACCTGACTTTATTGCATGCCAGCAGTATTCTCTGACTGTGAGAGACAAACCTTAAGCTGCTAAGCTGATACTGTGTGGCTCTAGTGGCTGGCTCCACACTCTGGTTTCCTGAGAACCTAGCAGGCTGGATGCTCAAGTGTTCTGCTGCATATCAGGACCTCTTAAAAGAGTTCTGCCTCTGTACTTGAAGCCTATCCAGGAAGCTACCAGGAAGTAGTCACCAGGAAGCCATGTGAAGAAGCAGTGTTTGAGTCCATGTTCCAACATTTTTTTTTCCTCAGGCCTCACGTGGCTACACATAGCTCTATGTTGGGCACCATATGTAGATGGGGTTTGTTTTCCACTGCCAGCCCCAAATAACAACATGCAGACTTATTAATTATGAAAGCTTGGCCCTTAACTCAAGCTTGTCTCAACTAGCTCTTATAACTCAAATCAACCCATTTATATTAATCTTTATTCTGTCACATGGCATTACCTCGCTTTCATCTTGTTCCTCCTGTTTTCTCTCCCTTTGGCTAGAGACTCTGCCCTTCTTCTTCCCAGAGTCTTTGTCCCTGGAAACCCTGCCTAACTTCTTTCTAGCTATTGGCAATTCAGCTTTTACTACAATAATCACAGCATTTTTACACAGTGTACTGATATCCCACAACACCCATGAAGGTGGATGAAGGAGGAGGAGACATGTGAGTAAGCCTGGCTGATTATTTTCACAGCTGCATATAGAAATGCTAGAATTACAGGACTGTTGTGTAATTATTGCTCATGTAAGATGAGATTTTTATATCAATGAGGAAATGTAAGTACCTTGTTCCAACATGACCTCAACCTCCTCCTGTGTCTCTTCATTCTCTGTAATAATGCAAATAGAATAATCTACATACATACAGTGACCACCATTGGAAATCTACAAACAGTAATCTGTATGTGTTTATATCCCCCCACCTCATCCTTATGAAGATAATCTCCAGGTGAGACATTATAACCTGTCACTCTCAGGATAATAGCCTTCAGAAGGGGCCATATATGTCAAAGTAAACAACTTCTGGTGTCCTCTGATCAAATCTCTTACTCCAGGTTTGCTCATTCTTATTCAAGCAGTGCTAGCCTTATTCCAGGCTTAGGGCAGGCTCACATGTGACAGTGTTAGCTTTGAGAGTTGTATCACCTGCAACTTTATTTCCCTAGATACCCAGGAAAAGGGTTTTTATAGCTTTCAAGTATTTGCTCAAATCTCTACTCTACACAGTGACTCATCCCTTAGATCCACACTTTATCCTAGCTGTCAGTCTATGTACTCTCTGATCCTTAAACCTACCAGAATATTTTTTTTTGTATTTTCCTTCCTACATAGTTCACCACTTCTTGTTAGAGTTTTAAGACACATAGAGCAGGAAAATTTCTTATTTATTCATTTTTTGTAAGTCCATAAACAGAGTCTGAGTACAGTAAATCCTCAGTGTCTGTTTGTGAAATAGAAATTGAAGGAATGCTTGGTAACTTGTGAGCTCTTCTTTAGAAAGAATTGATGATGTCATCCATGCAGTATCTCTACTTACAAATCAGATCATATTTTTCTCCTTCTATCTCTGAATGGCATATGAATGCCCTGTTGTTGTTTCAACTATTCACTAAATACTAGTGGCTGAATTATTTTTTAAAACTTTCTAAAGTAGGAGTATCCAGGCCCAACACAGACCCCATCCCTGGGTACCAGCCACTCCGGGAAGACCTGCCCAACTTGGCCCCAGGTTCTGGCCACCAGGCAGATTACCTTCTAGCACCACCGGGAGGGATCCCCTTTTCCAAGCCCCCCAGCAGCCCCTGCAATCTCCACGCCCTGCCTCCACGCCCATCTGCCCAAGATCCCAGGCACTTCTTGAGACTTAGAGACCGGCCCCCAGCTCCCATCCTGCCCCCGACTTCCCTTCTGGACCAGAGGTGAGTATCCAGGCCCAACCTGGACCCCATCCCTGGGTACCAGCCACTCCAGGAAGACCTGCTCAACTTGGCCTCAGGTTCTGGACACCAGGCAGGTCCCCTTCTAGACCCACCCGGAGGGATCCCCTTTTCCAAGCACCCGGCAGCCCCTGCAATCTCCACGCCCTGCCTCCACTCCCATCCGCCCATAACCCCAGCTACTTCCTGAGACTTATATACCGGCCCCCTGGTCCCATCCTGCCCCAGATTTCCCTTCTGGACCAGAGAGAGAGGGCTCCCATATTGCCCTGGACTTCCCTCCTGGACAAGATCTCACATCCTGACCTGGACTTCCCTTCTGGACAAGAGCACACATCCTACCCCAGACTACCTGTCTGGACAAAAGCACCCATCCTTCACCAGACTTTCGGTCCAAATAAGAGCTTCCATCCAGGCCCGGAGTTCCCATTTGGACAAGAGAACTCCCATCTGGACAAGAGAGAGAGAATTCCTGAATCTGTCAGCTCTTTCTGAACCAAGTACACTAATAAGACCAAGAAGGAACCACAAGGAGATGGGCAGATGTCAAGGCAGAAGTACATACAACAAAATGAAGAGAAATACAGCATCACCAGAACCTAGCCCACTTCCAACATCTAGACCTGAACATCAAAAATTGGAAGAAGCAGAAGAAAATAGCCTTATGAGTAACATCATAAAGAAGTTAGAGGCTTGTGTAGAGGAAAAGACAAAAAAATGGGAAGAACGCTGTAAACAACTAGAGGAAAGGGCAAACAATTAGAAGAAAACAATAAAGTCCTGGAAGAAAACAATAAAGTACTCGAAAAAAACAATAAAGTACTGAAAGAAAATCATGAAAAAGCAATGAAACAAATAAAGGAAAAAGTCCAAGACCTGAAAAGGGAAATTGAAAAAATAAAGAAGACACAAACATAGGGAATGCTGGAAATAGAAAACCTGAGTAAAAGATCAGGAACTTCGGATGCAAGTATAACCAACAGAAT